>NW_022990914.1:139842-194842 GCF_902827175.1 Gymnodraco acuticeps
CATCCTCAAGTCCGCACAAACACATGTCACAAATTTGTTGATTTTTCTGTCATAAAACATTTGCTGCTGACGCATCCAGGCTTCAGGCCGAGGGCGCAGCTCAAAAAAAAATGATAAGAAAAACAATAAAACCAATAAACAGCCCGTCAACTGTTCCCCTTCTGAGAGCAGCTACGGCATCTCTCAAAAGGCGGATTACAGGCGGGTCTGTGAAGGCACCACCGCCACGCGCATGCGCAGTGCCGGCTGGGGTTGTGAAGGCACCACCGTCATGCGCATGCGCAGTGTCTGTGGGGATTGTCGAAAAGGGGCACCACTGTGTTCAGACACTAGAGGGCCCCATAACACAACAAATAGAGACTCAGAGGGGAAGAGATGTGACATCTCCACTGGCTCTAAGGAGCATGCAGTGGAAGATGCTCACATAATCTGCTTGGGTTTTCAAGACAGTAACACGGGGCTACAGACTCCAATTCGCTGTCACCCCCCCCTCGCTTCTCGGACATTCTGCATTCGCAGGCCCGAGGAGAGTCAGCCCATATTCTGGGAGAGAGAGATTTCTCTCTCTCCTAGAAAAGAGGGCTATATCTATTGTACCCCGCCGAGCAGAGTCAGGCGGCTTCTATTCCAAGTACTTCCTCGTTCCCAAACGGGGAGGGAACGGAATTCGGCCAATACTTGATTTGAGGGCTCTGAACAAATATCTAAGAAGATATAAGTTCAGAATGCTCACTCACACATCTCTGCTGCGGCTCGTGCGACAAGACGACTGGTTTACATCAGTCGACCTGAAAGATGCGTATTTTCACATCCCAGTATATTACCCACACAGGAAATATCTGAGATTCGCATTTCAGGGGATCTGTTATGAATACAGAGTACTCCCCTTCGGTCTGTCTCTCAGTCCAAGGGTGTTTGTACGATGTACGGAAGCCGCGATAGCCCCGTTAAGACAACAGGGTATTCGCCTGGCGACCTACCTGGACGACTGGCTGCTTCTCGCACAGTCGGAGCAGGAGGCTGTTACGCAGACGAATGTCCTCGTAAAGCACCTGCTCAACCTGGGTTTCATAATAAACACAGAGAAGAGCATGTTGTGCCCCGCGCAGACTATACTCTTCCTGGGTTTACACCTGAACTCGGTGCCCTTTTCAGCTCGCTTGTCAGCGGATAGAGTGAAAGCTTTCAGAGCTTGTCTCCCTCTTTTCCAGCTGCGCAAACATGTTCTCTTCAGATCATGCCTGCGATTGCTGGGGCTCATGGCGTCAGCCATCCTGGTCGTACGACTGGGACGCTTACACATGAGGGAGTTTCAGCGCTGGGTGGCCGCCCTAAAACTAAACCCTGCGCGCCATGTGATGGTTACTGTGAAATGCGTAATGGCACTGCGCCACTGGCTGCACCCGACTTTTCTAGTACGAGGTGTGCCTATGGGTGCTGTCCTTTCACGGAAAGTGGTCACCACGGACGCATGTCTGACAGGTTGGGGAGGTATTTATGAAGGTCGCCCGGTGAGGGGTCTCTGGAGCAGAGACCTCCAGCGGGCGCACATAAATTACCTGGAGCTTTTAGCGGTGTTTCTCACCCTAAAACGCTTTCTGCCTTTCCTCAGGGGACATCACGTCCTTGTGAGGACAGACAATATGACCACAATATCGTATATTAACCGCCAAGGGGGTTTGCGTTCTCTCCAGTTACACACACTGGCGCGCAAACTTATCCTATGGAGCGGTAGACGTCTCCTCTCTCTGAGAGCGACGCACGTACCGGGAGTGATGAACCTCGGGGCAGATCTACTGTCCAGAGGTATACCACTTTATGCAGACTGGACTCTACATCCAAGGATTGTGAGCCAGCTGTGGGTGCGTTACGGCAGAGCCGCGGTGGATCTGTTCGCATCGAAAGACAACGCTCAGTGTCAGCTGTTCTTTTCGATGCGCGATCTAAATGCACCGTTAGGCGTGGATGCACTCGTGCACAATTGGCCCCCGGGCCTTCTGTACGCGTTCCCACCCCTGGCTCTGATACCCCCAACTCTGGCCAGAGTGAGAGAGCAACGCCACACACTTATCCTGATAGCTCCGCACTGGCCAGCTATGTACTGGCTAGCGGAGATATATCAGCTGCTGTGCGGGCAGCCATGGCAGCTCCCACTACGCAGGGACATACTGTCCCAAGCGGGGGGGGCACACCCAGAGCGCTTGGCTCTATGGGCCTGGCCCGTGAGTGGTACAATCTGAATACAGTGTGACATGAAGCTGACCCTGGCAGCTGCCAAGCGAGCCAGTGGCACTCATGCACTATCTGTACAGTCTTCATGCACTCAGTTCGCCCCAGGGCAAACAGAGTGTGGTTGAAGCCCAACCCTGCCTTTATCTTAAGGCGGTTGGTTCAGGTACCACATTTGACATTGAGGCATCCTCCCCGCCACTGTATTCCTCCGGGGAACAGCGGCCGGATTTGCCGTGTCCAGCCCGTGCTTTACGCACGTACAGGGACAGATCAAGGGTGCTTCGTCATAATGACCAACCCCTTGTGTCCTGGGCTAACCCTTATAAGGGCAAGCCTGTAACTAAGCAACGGCTCTCCCACTGGTTTGTGGAAGCAATTGCTTTGGGGCTCATACGAGTCAGAGTTCGCAGGCACCCTCGGGTCCGCGAGCTCTTTCGACTCAGGGTCTGGCTGCATCCTGGACTCTGTCCAGGATGTCTCCCATCCAAGACATTGGTGCAGCGGCGAGCTGGTCCTCGCCGCTCACTTTTGTCTGCCTCCTAACAGGCTGGACGTTCTGCTCCCAGTGTGACTCAAGCAGTGCTGGGCACCTGGTTGAGTCAGAGCTCTACCTGTTAAGTTCTGGTTGGTTTGGTGATTTTCGAGATAAGCTCGTCTGACAATACGGGAGCTACAATTTCCCATAGTGAGACATCGAACGGAGTGTTATGAATGAGAACTATAGGTTACTTACGTAACCCCAGTTCTCAGAGTAACATGAAGTGAGATGTCTCACCAGACGGCCCTCCTTGCTATGGTGAAGCGAGAAGAGGTGCTTATTTTGAATGGCGCATGCGTCGTGGCGCAAGCTACTTATAGGGGGTGAATTCCCTGACGCTGACGTCAAGATCACCAGCCAATCAGGATTGGCGTAATGAGATTGATGCTTCTGTTTGCTCCGCGATGAGGCGCATCCCATAGTGAGACATCTCACTTCATGTTACTCTGAGAACTGGGGTTACGTAAGTAACCTATAGTTTCTATCACTCAGACCCGTTACTGTTTCCCTGCTAATGTCCACTCTTTAAATTCTACTGGGTTCTGTTGGTTTATTCACTGGTTTGAGACAAGTGCCCTTATTGGAATCACCTCCCTTTGTAGCCAGACTTCACCACAGTAGAGGCGAGTTTCTGTCTTTAGGTTTAAACAGCTTCACAGTCAGATGTATCCAGGATGGTCTCTCCGCCACTCTAACTGCAGTCGGTGTAGACAGGAGTGCTTGGTAGGGACCCTCCCACTTGGGCGAGTGCCAGCTCTTCCTCTTTATCGCTCTGGTGAACACCAACTCTCCTGGTTTCACTGTCTGTGTAGTGTCAGGTACTTCCTGTGCAGAGGGGACAATAACATTTGTGATCTCTTTTCTTCTCAAAATGTTTGCCATATATTCTGCTGTGTTTTCACTTATACTCTCGTCCTCTCTTACAAATGGTTTTAACTCAGGCAGATAATATGGTCTTCCATATAACATTTCAAAAGGTGATAGCCCTCTAGCACTAGGTAGAATGTGCATGCTTAGCATCACTGGTGCTAAGCATCTCATCCATGTTTTCCCTGTCTCGGCCATCATCTTCTTCAGTTTAGCTTTTACTGTACCATTATTTCTTTCTATCAACCCTGCTGATTGTGGATGATAAGAACAATGTCGTTTTAATTGTATTCCAAATACAGCTGTCAAATCCTGAATTACTTTATTTACAAAGTGTGTGCCATTATCACTATAGATCTTTTCCGGAATTCCAAAACGTGGGATTATGTGATTTGTCAATGCTTTAGCCACTGTCAATGCGTCCGGATTCCTAGTTGGAAAAACTTCAATCCATTTTGAGTACATGCCAATGATTGTTAGACAATATTTAATTCCCTCATATTTATTTAGTTTAATAAAGTCCATGCAAATGTGCTGAAACGGATACTGGCTCCGGTATTTTACCTCTCTTTGGTTTGAACTGTCCCTGAGGGTTATACTGTGCACACACAGAACATGCTAAACCATTTTTTGTTAGAGTTTGTAAAGCCATAGGCTGTGAATATCTTCTGTATTACTTCCAAATTTGCCTTCTGTACTTTCCCACAACCCCTCTTTATTCTGTGTACACAACTTCTTCTTCCAGTATATATTTTCTTTGTCAGGTGCATTCGCTTGCATGTCTTTTAGGATGTCATGATCAATGTGTTCCATATTTTCAGAAATATATTGGTCATTGTCCTGTCACTGTCTTTGCGCTGCTTTCTTAGCCTCTTCATCTGCCTTTCGGTTCCCTGTGGAAATTGGGTCCGTCCCTGTAGTGTGTGCTGCACACTTACAGACCGCCACTCTCTTAGGGAGTTGTACTGCATCCAAAAGTGATAGGATCAACTCTTTATGTGTAATAGGTTTGTTTGTGGATGTTACCATCCCCCTATTTTTCCATTGTTGTGCAAACACATGTATACATGAATAAGCAACCCAGTCTCATGGCATTTCGTGTTCACCAACACGATTTTTAATCTATTGATTTGTGTTCACCAACACGATTGTCCCCTTTTTTTCGTGTTGCACAGCACGATTTTAAAAGCAATGTATTTCTAATGGTAATGACGCTCATGGAAGCACGGCATTCGTTTGTGTCGGCTGCCCTTAAAGGCAATGTGAGCGTCCATTCTCATTGGATAACGGAGAATTGTACACCCGGAAGTAAGTATTCCCCTTACTGTCGATTGATTTTACAGTGATATCTGCACTACTCATTGACTAAAAAACACCAGATTATCCTTGTTAATTACACAACATTGATTGGTTTAAATTGTGCGCAATGCTTTTGTATTTTTCCCCTTCGATTAACGAAGGGCAAATAAATTACATTAGAAAATAGAGTTTTATTGACTTCACCATTGGAACCCTTTTTACAGTGTAGCCAGTTTGGCCTAGCCCTATTGTTTGAAGCAGAATTGTATTTACTGTATGTTTCTAAATGGCAGTCTATATATTTTATCAACAATAACGAAGCTAGCACCAGATGAAATAAACATTTTCCAACATCAGTAGAAGAAGTTGCTGATCCCGGATCTTATTATCACGGTCTGCTTCTCGCCATACGTGCTGCACCTCAGTACTTTTCCACTGACCCCGCCTCCACCTCACCCGACTGGACAGCCACACCCACACTGTCAGCTCACCTGGGCTCCTTGCTGCTTTTCATCTCCAATCAGCTAGTATATAAGCCTCTCCTGCACACTCACTCATTGCCAGATTATTCTTTGAACTCAGGCAAGACTCTTCTGATTCCCGGGAAACCTGCCAGCCTTCTATCACTCACCTTGAGATCCTCTTCCATCCCACAACTATACAGTGTGAGTACATATATACAAACTTCAACAAACTTGCTAACGCATGGTTTGACAAAATGCATTTTCCTTTGTTTTCACCACAACTAAAGTGAACGAGTGCAGTTGCCATATTTGTGTGTGTGTGTGTGTGTGTGTGGTCACTGAGGGCCCTCACATGCTCAAGGGCCCCTGAGCACGTGCCCAGTGTGCCCTGTGGTTAATCCGGCCTTGGCTGTAACATAAATATAGTTTAGTCAAAAGTACAACATTTCCCTTTGAGTTGTAGTGGAGTAGAAAAATAGTGGCACTAAAATACTTTAGTAACGTTCAAGAACCTTCAATTTGTAATTTAAGTACTGTACTTGAGTAAATCTACTTAGTTATTTTCCACCCCTGAAGTTTTTATATTTTACAGACAGGTTACGAAAAATCATGTATTCTCAGAGAAGGAATATCAAAGTCAAGGATTTAACCGAGATCTTCCCCATTGCTAATTATTTAAAATAATATAATTTCTTCTTCTTCCTGAAAGGTCTTCATCATAAAGTATACATTCAAATTGCAGCTTTAATTTTATTAACAGTTGTATTAAATACGTTGAACTTTTACTTTTACTTCCCATTGGTCAAAGACATAAGGGGCGGGCTCATGGTCTTAATGTTGAAATTCAATAAACTTGGATCAGATTTTCATTTCTTAAATGATGCCTTTCAGAAATAACAAAGAAACATGTTTTATGTTAAATATGTTCTTTTAATGACTATCCTAGGTCTCATCCAGAATGATGAAACTCAGTGTTTTCCTTCTCATGCTCCTCTTGGAGACGTGCTCTGCCTCCACTTATCGTGAGTATGAATCGTTTGTATATGACGTCTTCACTATAAAACATAACAGGGGAGTGAATGTAAGGCTGTCCGTGTCATGGTTTTGTATTTTTGTTTTCATTTTCCACATTTTTGTTTTGAAATGTTTTCCTCCTTGTGTCTTGTCTGATCCTACTCCCTGTGTTTGATTTCCTGTCATTAGTTTCCCTCCTGTGTCTGATTGTGCTTCATGGTGTTCACCTGCCAGCTGTGTCTTGTCCTGTGATTACCCTTCTGTGTATTTAGTCTTGTCTTCCCCTGTGCTCCATGTCCGTTCGTCGTCATTTCATGTCCCTGTCGTCACCTGCTTGTCCGTGTCTCCTGCCTGTTTCCGTCTGTACGTTTGTTCCTGTCTGTCGTGCTCCCCGGTTTTGTTTCCCCGGTTCGTGCCTTCGGCTTTTTATAATAAAGCTCGCTTTTTGTTACCTAACCTTTTTAGTCCTTTTTTAAACTGCACTTGGGTCCCATTTTCCACACACCCTGACAGTCCGTTAGCAAGAAAAGCAGGTTTATACAAAGTAAGTTTAATTGTCTAGATCAGAGGTTCCCAACCTTTTTTGTCTCGTTTACCTCTTGAGCTCGTTTCCATTCTATAAGAGCCCCTCACTCATCTGTGATGATGCGCCGACATTTTTTCTTGTTAAACCCTTTTCTAGTTGTATTTAACCAAACTGCTCCTTAGTTGATGAGTCACCCTTAATACAAATGCATTTAATCTTGACCTTTACACTTATTCTAGCAGTTTCAACATATTTTGTTAAGACTAGAGCTTTTAAAGAGACACTCGACCTTGCTTGTCTTTCTTAAACTTTGATCGTTCTGGGGGAAGGACACCAAGCTTAATTAAATTGATTTAAAATGGTTTATTGTGTCCCCGTACCCCTGGTTGGGAACCACTGGTCTACTTTATAGCTTTATCTCCAAAATCCTTTGGATTGTGGATTGTAGTTTTTCAGCAGTTATGTAATGTACAAAATATTGTAATCTCACTGCTCACATTAGATACTGTATGTTTTGCTGCTCCAATAACTAGTTATTGTTATTGTGGTAATACTGTTTAAATGTAACTGTGAACACATCGCCATGTAAGAAATCCCAGCAAAGCGACACAAACAAATACAGAAAACACATTCAATCTCCAATTCATCAGCACGTGTTCAGCGTTTGGAAATAAAACACTGCATAGACATTAAAACACTGATGAACATCTTTATCAAGTTGGCAACACGTGCATGCTGAGGCAACATGCTGCAAATTCAGAAAGCGTAACCCAGCTCACAATGGAATAGTTTTTAATGATCACCGTTCTAATATCAAGTCATCATTTACTTTGTGAGAAACGTGCAGCATTTCTCTGTTTGTAATTTGTGTTTTTTGTGTTTTCTTTAGTTGTTGTGCGTTGAATATTCAGGACCAGTTATCTGTTGGAACACTAATGTAGCTTAAACCATTTTCCAATGTGTGTATTATAATTATATATTCAACTGTCTCTTTACTAGAAAACGTGGCGTTGCGTGGGAAAGCGACCCAGTCAGACCGTTATGACTACGTGTTTGGATCTGCAAGCAGCGCTATTGATGGAAACCGTGACAATCACTTCCGTTCTGGATCGTGCACCCACACTAATAAAGAAAGCAACCCCTGGTGGAGAGTGGACCTGCTGGAGCCCTACGTCGTCACCTCGGTCATCATCTCCAACAGAGGAGACTGCTGTCCAGAAAAGCTCGACGGGGCACAGATCCACATCGGCAACTCTTTAGACAACAATGGTGCATCAAACCCAGTGTAAGACATTTCCTGCACACATTTTATTCATTTGTTTTGTGTAACTGTCTGAGCATTTTGTTTATTTTCTCCTCTCCCCTGTTAATTGCTCACCACCAGTAGACAGAGGTGTATTAAGATGCTTTACTTGAGTACAAGTACAGATACCCTAGTTTCAAAAATATTTCATTACAAGGAAAAGTCCTGCATTCAAAAGGTTTCTTAAGTAAAAGTATTATCAGCAACATTTACTTAATGATTAAATGTACATATGTGACATTTCTAGATATATTCATGCTTTTTACAAGTTTAATTTTATTTATATACTTTGACTGTTTTGTGACTTACAGAGTTAGTCCCCTAGTTTAATTGTTAGAGATACATTTAGTTAAAAGTAGCTAAAGCTGTTTAATGAATGTACTGGAATAAAATGACATTATTTCCGTATTGAAATGTAGAGGAGTAGGAGGAGAAAGTAGAATTAAATGGAAATACTCAAGTTAAGTACAAGTACCTCTGAATTGTAAATGTACTACCCACCTCTGCCAGTAGATTCTCATAGAAACTGTTCCTAAATGTTTCAACCATGTAATTTTACTTATTTGCATTGCTTATCAAAAATATAGGCAATGCTGAAATGCGTTAAACTTGCATCGTCTTTAATATCTCACAGTGGGTGCCCCCCTGATTGCAAAAAGGAGTCAGATTGTATAGAAGTATATTATGATATTACCAGTTACCTTTTATCTAACTGGTGAAGCCTTGGGGGTATAACATGTCATTCAAGTTCTTCTTTCTTTCTCACTTGTGTTCTCTTTCTTTTAGGGTTGGTACAATTTCTACAATCGAGGCATTGTACACTCTGACTTTCACTGATCGTGTGGAGGGACGTTATGTGACTGTGCGTATACCGGGTGATGGAAAGGTCCTTACCCTCTGTGAGGTGGAAGTCTACGGGTACCATGCCCCAACTGGTGAGGGTTTGGGATCTTACATAAATAATGTGTGATTTCCATCTAAACAAGGAACTGTCATATCAGCCAAGTGGCTGAAAAGTTAACTCAATGCAGAAGTGCCTTAAACCTGCATTATTTCTAAAAGTCTGATTGTGTAGAAGTCTATGAACATGTGTCCTGCAACTCACTTGATGTATTACCGCTGGAAAGAGTGTAACTATTAGTTTATGATCTCAATTGTTTGTTTCAAGTCTTCTTCAATCTAGCATGATGTTCAAGTTGTAAAATATGGTCCCATTGATAGGAACAAGAGAAAGGATGTACCAGCCTCTCATGTCACTTATGATTACTAAAACAGGTCTTATTTTATTTAAAGTTTAATTTGCCAAAACTGACATTTAGTTAAACTTAGTGCAGTTGTAGTTATATATAACTTTAACTATAGACTCAATATATTATAGACTATAATATTACTTTAATTCCTCTTTTCCAATAACAAATAGTATATGGTAGTTATTTGTTTATATATGGTGGGGTGATCCTTTTTATGTCCTTCATCCTGACGGCAAATTAAATCAAATCTTTTGAGAGTCATGGTGAAACAGAATAATAAAAAACAATCTGCATCAGGAGTCATACATGTTATTGATTTAACCTAAATCTTTGTTTTGTTTTTTTGTTGCAGGAGAGAACCTGGCCGTTCAAGGAAAAGCCGCACAGTCATCAGTGCATGGGAATGCCGATGCATATAAGGTCATTGATGGGAATCGGGACTCCAACTTGGGTCACCGTTCCTGCAGTCACACATCCTGGGAATCGAACCCCTGGTGGAGGCTGGCTCTGCCCAAAACACACAAAGTGTTTTCTGTTAAGATAACCAACCGAGATTCATACCACCAACGACTCGATGGAGCAGAGATCCGCATTGGAGATTCTCTTGTAAACAATGGTGCTGAAAATCCCAGGTAACGTAGAGCCTGTCCTGTTACAATACTAATATTAAAAAGTCACTAAATTGGTATTTTGTTGGAACACGTTTGAGGATCAATTCAGTTTTTCTCTCTCAAGTTTACCTGGTGCTACATTTTGGATTAAAAATCCTTACATTGCCAAGAAATAGGATTGAAGCGGAATACCCTTCATTTATGAATGATTCCTCCAATGTGTTCTGATCTGATCACAGAAATGGACAAATACCAAGGTCGCCAAATGAAAGGCCTGATCGAGGGTCGTCAATTGTGATTCTGTGACATGATTTGAAAACATTTATTTAAACATTACTGAAATATAAATATTGTTCATTATCAAGCCCTAATTAAAATATCTGCAACCAACATTCTAACCAAGTAAAGCGTAGAAACCTAATGACGCTTTGAGTGCATGTTGAACTTAAAATGAAAAGCCTATTACTTCAGTAAACCCTTCCTGAGGTTAACGTAGTGATTTCTGCTTCTTCTACAGGTTTGCTGTAATCACCAGCATCCCGGAAGGTGAAACTGTTGAGTTCCAGGTTCCCAACGGGATGGACGGCCGCTATGTTTACATAGGTATCACTGGAAGAAAGGAGTACCTGACCCTCTGTGAGGTGGAGGTGTTTGGCTCTGCACTGGATTAGCATTCAATGTAATGGATTTGTAAAGATGCTGTAATGTGTACACAAAGCATCCAAAATAAAATGTGCTTCTTAAATATCATTGTTTGCATGACGTCAAGATTTACTGGTGGAGATTGCAACAAAAGTCTGCCTTGACTTTTGCTTTTACACAGGACTTGTACACCTTTTGGGAATGTAAGACCAGTGAAAGCAATGATTCAGAAGGCAAGTTTTTTTAGTTTTTTAAATACAGACAAAATAGACAAATATTATAAAAGATATCTGAAAGCTTTCTTACCCAAAGTTAGATCAGAAGATCAATCCCCATCATGTCTGTAAGAGTGGTATCTTGATCAGTTGTCTGTCAGCTAGCGGTCAGCTGGCTATCCCATAGCTGGGAGAGGGATACCTAAGTGAGGGCATTAGTAAATCTCGGGAAGAAAGCAATAAAACCTATTTCATTAAATATTGACTGGTCATTAATGTGCCACGAAGAAGGAACCTACGACTGCTACCATTTACATGAAATCTACTGCTATAAAAAGGTTGAGGTGACTTTTACAAAACCTACTAACTGATAGCTTTTGATCACTAACCTTTACAGCAACCCAAATACACAGCTTTAAAAACAAGACTTCCTTTGGCAACAAAATACCATAAGAAAGAAAAGGAACCTTTTTAAGGCCAAACAGTTGTATTTTACAAAAAGTTTCGGTATTTACAAAAAAGTTCTGACAGGGCACAGTTAGAGGCAGTCTACTTGTTTTGCCATTAAAAAAAACACACAACTCTTTCTGCCATTTTATAACTGGATGAGGAATGAAAGCTTGCCTGCTGAAAGCTGAATGATATGCAGTAAAGATTGTATTTAAAAGCTTCCAAACATGGGAACATCATTTTCCAAAGACTCTTTAAACACTGCTGTCCTCTAATGAAACATTTCAACAACTTTTTTATAAAAATACTTACACACAAATACATTATAAAAATAGCGTACTACAGAAAAATCTTTCCCCAGATCAACACTGTGCAGAACAATAGAAGAAGTCAGACTGTGTCAAGATGCAAAGGGTATTGCTTCACAGTATGTGGACATCAATGATTGGGCCTGCCAGACAAAATGTACTAAAGTCAAAGAAAATAAATTCCTAACATTAAGAAATAATACTGATGTATGAACAGCATGTCTTTGAAAACACTGTTTCCGAAAGTAAAGATTCTATATGACAGAACCAAGGGAACAATAAAATGCTAGGAAACCTTTGGCGTAATGGAACATTGCTGTATGAAAACAATGCAGCAGTAAAGATGGTTGGCAACAGTCCACAGATACTGAGAAGTCAGGGCGAAATGTCCAACCGCTCAGTGAATCAGAGCAACGCAAAGAGGGGAGACCGCTGGGCTTCGAGTAAAAAGCAGTAATGGCAGTGACTGATCAAAACCTAGTGAAAGATCAACAGGTGCTGAACTAGTCCTTCTCACGGTGTTATCTGAGATCTTTGGAGACTTTGAGAACTTTGTAGATGTCGTTGGAGAAGACTGTGGTGAAGTGGGGTCGTGAGCTTCTGGACATGTGGGTGCAAAGGGGAACTTTACCAACGTTTTAGGAATCCTCAATGTCCCAGATCTCTGGCATGCTGCACCCGGGCCGGAGCGAAGAGAAAGGAAGACGAAGTTCATGAGAATTACACACTATTTGTCCTGAAATTCAAGTCAATTTAGATATTTTAAATGATTATATATAATATATATACATAACCATGTCCTAAAATGCACACATGAGTGGTCACCATCAAATACAGAACACAGGGTGCCATGATTTAACCATACAGAAACACTCTTTCCAGCACTATTATGCTTGTAGGGGGTTCCCCTCTTCTGTAGTGTGATATATAGGTTTGTGTGCCACATTAGAGGAGATAGAACTATGAACCTGAACATTTGCATAATATTTCCTCTTTAGTGGAAAATAATATAAAATCCAGAGTTTAACCCCAGATCAAATGCAATGTAAATACTGTTATATTATATTTTTACTATATATGTTTTATTATTTTTCTGCTTCATCATTCTATACCTTACGGGGGGTTCTGAATAAATCAGTGATTTTAGCACATTTTGGTGCTTCCTCCTCGCTTCTTTCTTTTCTCCCTTTCCCTCTGCGCCACCTTCTTTTTTTGCAGGATGGGGTCCATCCTTCCACAATAATTAACCTTGCCGTCGGTTTCAGTTGGTACAGTCCACACTAATTTGAAAGCATGTGACTTCAAATGTCCACTGAAGCTTCTGCTATGCCGATGAGATGATTAAATGATAGAAAATAAAATAATTCACCTCAGTGCTCCACATAGATCTCATGTGACCTTCATGCGTTGTTTTTCACTGTTTAAACTTCCACTGGTGCTCTTTGAATTGCTTCATCATCTCTTCTGCAATGGGTTAATGTTTTTTTTTCAAAATGGAGAATTTGCGCCACCTGCTGCTTAACTCGATAAACAATAATTAAATGTATTTTATTGGCTATTCACTAGAGATACCATTTGAACGTACACCCGTCAGCCAATTAGAAATAAGTATTTTCCATGGCTTACTCAACTCAACAGTTTCACCTGCCTGGATGCTGGTGATTACAGCACTCTATTTCAGCAAGGTAGTTTGGCAATGAGTTCCATTCCTTTATAGCTCTATAAGACACAGAAGATTTCAGGAGATTTGTCCTGGGTTTAGGTGCCAGTAGATGGCCTGATGTAAATAAATAAATAAATACATTTAATTTATATAGCGCTTCTCATCTGCCAAGACAAATCTCGAAGTGCTTCACAACAAGGGATATTGATACACTTTGAGAGATTAAACAAATAATTGTAATAATAATAAGAAATCAAAAAATTAAAAATAAAATAGAGTACAAAAGTAAAAGTCGGAGATAGCGATAAAAATGGCAATACTCCAGGTGTACCATGCTCAAAGTTTATTGGAAGGCCTGCCGAAAGAAGAGGGTCTTAAGGCCGGTTTTGAAGACCTCGGTGGAAGGGGCAGATCTCAGCTGATCTGGGAGGGAGTTCCAGAGGCGCGGTGCGAATGAGCAGAAGGCTCGGTCTCCCATTGTTCGGAGACGTGTGCGGGGGATGTGAAGAAGAGGAGCGTGGCTGGAGCGGAGAGAGCGGGTAGATGTCTGGGTATGGATGAGGTCACAGAGGTATTTTGGGCTTTGTCCATTCCGGGCTTTGTACGTGAGGAGCAGAACCTTAAACTGGATCCTGTAGTGGACTGGGAGCCAGTGTAGTTTTGCAAGTATGGGGGTTATGTGTGCGGACCTTTTTGTACCGGTGAGAACTCTGGCTGTGCTGTTCTGGACAAGTTGCAAGCGGTTGATGGATTTGGCTGGGAGACCGGAGAGGAGTGAATTGCAATAGTATAGTCTTGAGAAGACGAGTGCATGAACCAGTTTTTTGATGTCATCAGTTGAGAGTGAGGGCTTCAGTCGGGAAATGTTTTTCAGGTGAAAGAAGGAGGTCTTGGTGATGTGTTTGATGTGGGCTTGGAAATACAGAGTGGGGTCAAACCTTACACCGAGGTTGGTGACAACGGAGGAGAGAGGAATGAGCTGACCATCAAGGGAGGGGCTGATGTTGGCGACCTTGGCAAGCTGGTCAGTGGTGCCTATCAGGATTGCCTCTGTCTTGCTGCTGTTGAGCTGAAGGTAGTTGGTGGTCATCCAGGAGCGGATGTCTTCCAGGCAGGTGTTTAGTGTTTGGATAGTGGTGGTATTGGGTTGTGTTTTGATGTAGACCTGAGTGTCGTCGGCATAGCAGTGGAAGTTGATGTTATGTTGTCTGATGATATGACCCAGAGGTAATAGTTAGATTAAAAACAGGATCGGCCCCAGCACTGAGCCCTGTGGGACCCCGCATGTCACTGCGGTGTCGTCAGACCTGGAACCCCCCAGAGACACGTGGTACTTCCGGTTGGTGAGGTAGCTTGAGAACCACTTCAGAGCCGTGTCCGTCACCCTGGTGTAGGTCTCGAGGCGGTGGAGGAGGATGGTATGGTCCACTGTGTCGAAAGCCGCACTCAGGTCAAGAAGGACCAGGATGCTGGGTGACCCAGAGTCGGCTGCCATCAGTAGGTCGTTGGCTACTTTTATTAGGGCTGTTTCTGTACTGTGTGCAGGGCAGAAACCTGATTGGAAGGTCTCATACATGTCATTGTCAGACAGATGAGACTGGAGCTGTGCGGCCACGACCTTCTCAAGCACTTTGGCAAGGAACGGGAGGTTGGAGATAGGTCTGTAGTTGGAGAGGAGTTCTCGGTCGATATTTGTTTTTTTTAAAAGTGGGGTGACAACTGCTGTTTTGAAATGGACAGGCACCTCACCAGTCTGTAGTGACTTGTTGATGAGTGTTGTCAGGAAATTAACCAGGGTTGGCGAACAGGCTTTTAGCAGCGGGGTGGGTATGGGGTCGAGGGAGCAGCTGGTAGGCTTTGATTTGCCTATGATGGCTAGCAGTGCAGATGACGTCACCTCGTTGAAGCTGCAGAGGGTGATTCCGTTGATGAAGGGAGAGCAGGTGGGTGGGGTCCGAGCTACTGTTGAGGCTGTAATGGTTGCTCTGATATCTGCGATCTTGTTTTTAAAGAAAGCAGAGAAGTCATTGCAGAGTTCTGGAGAGGCAGCTGGGGGGCCTGTGTTGGTGGAGTTGAGAAGGCGGTTGATAGTGGAGAATAAGGTTCTAGGATTGCTTTTGCCGTTGTCTATTATTGACGAGTAGTATGCAGAGCGGGCGTTTTTTAGAGCAATAACATAGGCACTTTGGTGTTCTCTGAAGGCCAGTAGGTGGACGGCGAGAGCCTGCTTCCTCCATAGTCTCTCCAGCTGTCGACCGCAGGTTTTCATGCGGCGGAGGGCGTCCGTGAACCAGGGAGAGGACCGTTGGAAAGTTGCTTTCCTCTTTTTTTCCGGAGCCAGGATGTTGAGCGTGGTGGTCATGGTGTCGTTGTAGAGCTCAATCATGTCGTCTGGGCAAAGCGAACGGAGGTCAGTTGAAAGGTTTGCTGTTATGGTTTTGAGAAAAAGTGGAGTGTCCAAATTATTGATGTTTCGGTACTTCATGACTCTCTCAGTGGGGGGTGGCTGGTTGGAGGATGGGATTATCAGCGTTAGGGAGATAGCCTTATGGTCAGACACTCCAAGATCAGAGATGTTTAGGTCTGATGCAGGTATGTTTCCGGTGATGATGAGGTCAAGTGTGTGACCATGATTGTGGGTGGACCCATGTACATGTTGTGTCAGATTTAGTGAGTCGAGGTAGGACAGGAAGTCGGCAGCCATGGAGCATTTGGGGGAGTCCACGTGTATATTAAAATCGCCAAGTATCACAATGTTGGAGAGAGTGGGACATACTGAGGTGATGAAGTTAAAAAATTCTGGGATGAAGGTTGAGTTGGATTTTGGAGGACGGTAGACTAGTACAACTAGTAAAACTGTCAGGGATTTGGTTGGAAAACATTTAAAAGCAAGGCACTCAAAGGACTGAGTATGGGGAATAGTCAGTGGTTGGAGAATAATAGTTTTTTTGTGCAGAACAGCAATGCCACCACCGTTACCATGGGCACGGGCTTTTTCAATGTAGTTGTATCCAGGAGGGGATGCTTCATTTAGGTGGAAGAAAACTCCCTCTTTATGCCAGGTTTCAGTTAAAAATATCAAGTCTGAGCCATTGTCGTCGATAAAATCATGCATCAGAGCAGATTTCTTAGAGAGAGACTGTGTATTAAAAAGTACAATGTGTACAGGGGTTGTAGAGGCAGAGGCTACCACATGTTTTTGAAGAGGATGGAGTAAACGATCGTTTATGGACGATTGTCCACAGCGCGAAGCAGATGGTGACATTGCACTACAAGTCCCATGAGCGGCAGCGTTCTGATGACGCACCCGAGATGCGCCAGTGCGTCCCTCAGTCACAAGCGACGGGATGCAGCCGGTGCTCCCATAGTACACAAACTTTCGCCGTGAGCTTCTGTGGATGTAACGCGGGCGATATATTAAATCATGTCCTTTTTTGGCCACAGAATGTCCAGGAAATTCATGACAGTTGTAGGTGAGGAGTTTCAAGGATATGTTGTGTTTTATTTCCATGCCAATGAAGACCAGGCGGCCCAGCCGGGGAGCCGGGTGCGGGCTAGCTGGCTAGCTGGCTAAGAAGCAGCGGACCAGGCAGAGGCTATTCAACCCGGGACAGCAAGGCTGGACTGTCCGGGAAGTCCCCAGGAGATGCTTGGTGGAGGCAGGGGAATCCAACAGTGTCTCAGAGGTTGAAGAACTGGACAGAAAATCCACGGAGGCGATGACCGTAGGTGGCTAGCTACAGCGTAGCAGGTATGGAGACTTCAGCCACAGGTTAAAAAAAAAAAGGGCTAAACGAGACAAAGTGTTAAAACACAGTTTTAAGAGAGTACAGAAAAGAGAATACAACTAAATTAAGGCTAAAAATAAGTTAAAAACGCAGACGGAGAAGCGGCGAACAGAGCAACGCCAGGCGTCCTCTCCAAACTGGATGTGAAGCTGAGTAAGTAAGATTGGGGTTATTTGCTGTGCCTTGTAGCTTGTATAGTCTTATGGTCATGCTCGTCTCTTGTGTAAACTGTTTGATCATAAAAATACAGTGTTTTTTTGCTAAATTGGAATTTTTAAAAAAAAGTGATAACACGAGATTGCAGACGTTTCTCAACTGGAAGCCATGATAGGTTTCTATGCATAACTCCAATATGAGTGCGCTTCGAACAGTGGAAAAACAGTGGAAAAACCAACTTCACGTTACTCTGTGAGGTGGAGGTGTACGACTCCAGGCTGGATTAGGTCTGAATAGGTTCAAAACGTGTATCAATGACCTTTGATACAGCTGATGCTCTTGTACAGACTTGTGTTGCAATCATAGCTTAAGCTTCACTTGCTAGCTGCAGATGGATGGGAGTTTGAGCTTTGTATACCTGAGGCGCTCCAACACAAAAAGTAATGTCACTTGCCAATCAACATGAATTATAACAGGATAATGTTTTAACCATTCTGCTTTTTTATCGTGCATTTCAACTGTCTCATTGATCAATCAAGCAATCAAGTCAGACCCTAATGGGGACATTCAACACAATCATGTAACAATTCATTAAGATCATTCAGTTTCACTGAGTCATGTCAGTAATCAGTGTGGACAATCAACAACTTTTTTTTAATGCTTTTATAATTTTATTGTATGTGTGTCTAATATTTATCTTGCCAAATATTAAGAACAATAAAGGGTTGATGTTTTCCACTCTACTTTTTAATGTGTATGTCTAATTTATTCAACATGTGGCATTGTGTGGAAAATAAATCAAGGGACATTATAATCATCATGTCATTACATTAAGGTCAATCATTTCCAATTATTTATGGAAATCATTATCAGTGAACTTTGAATAACATTTGACTAAATTAGTCAAAAGCGTCAGTTCCAAAATCTGGAGGGTGTGGCTCAGTGCATTGGTCTTTGGATCAGGTTCAAACCCCACTGCAGTCAGCATGTCGTTGTGTCCCTTGGAAAGACGCTTCATCCCAAATTGCTCCTGTGGGGACTGCCCACAGTACTGAATGTATGTAAGTCGCTTTGGATAAAAGTGTCTAACAAGTGACATGTAATGTAATCATTGGATAATGTCCACTTAAAATAAACTGTGTGCCCTGAAACACATATTTCTCCATGAATGCATACCAAAGCCAAGCAGAATCCTTCAAGTTGCAAAATGCCTCTTCAATGCTGTTTCAACTGTTTCATTTAGAAAATGTGGTATGCATATGAGGGACCAAGTCAGTTAGTTGGCATAGACCTCATGTTAAATCAAGCCAATACATTAAGGTCAATACGTTTTCATATAATTATATTCATCCATGCCGATCAATGTGCATAAGTCCATCACATTTTGATTGCTTCTCTGGTTGTTTTTAGGTTTTTCTTTGTTTTCAGCAGCAATATTATGTTCCTGAGAATACATAATAGTACACACATCATCTAATCAAACCCGGAAGTTGTAACTTAAATGATCCACTTGGCTGTGTGTGGCATCTTTGTTTATCTGACCAGGAAGTACAACCAATGTTATCTGGGAATTTACAGTAAACTGCGAGCTCACAATAAAAACAAGAGACATTATATGAGTCTGTTTAAGCAATGTCTGGATTGAACTTGTGCACGGCTCTCTTGCTGTTGCTGATACTAGACTCTTCCTGCAGATGTTTCCCTGTCACCTGTCTGTTTAAGGCCAGCAGGTGGAGCTGTTTCACACAACCTCCTCTTTTTTTAAAGTGTACAGCACCATCTTCATCTTCAAAAAAAGATCGCTAGAGATTGTTTTTAGTGAGGCATGCAAAGAAGTGTAGGCTTATTGAGAAAGGGGATTATTCAGGTCTATAAACAGGTGATTTTATTCATGCTAACCTTTTGTATTCTGACACAATACTGCCAGGGCAGGGAGAAAAATAAGTTGGACAAAAGTGTACACAAAGCATACAAAATGATTCGTACTTAGCTGCCATTTCTCTCTGAATTTTGGGCAGAAAATTGTATTCAAGCATCAGGTTAATCACTTCAGGATTTAGCTCTATAGTCGACTTATTACACTTTCTCAATTAGCTGCCATATTATATTATGTATGTTGATTATTACTCGGATGGACATCCCGGGGCAAAGCATAATCCATGGAGGGGATCTTGGGCGGACGGCCCGGGGGCAAGGCAGAGTTTGAGAAGGGGGTCTCGGGCGAACGGCCCGGGGGCAAGAAAGAGTTCAAGGAGGGGGTCTCGGGCGGACGGCCCGGGGGCAAGTCAGATTCCTTGGAGGGGGTCTCGGGCGGACGGCCCGGGGGCAAGGCAGAGTTCGAGGAGGGGGTCTCGGGCGGACGGCCCGGGGGCAAGGCAGAGTTCGAGGAGTCAGGGGGTCGGGCTCGAGGGCGAGGGCCACGGCACTCAGGGGGCAGGGCTTAAGGGCGAAGACCGCACAGCTCCGGAGGACGGACAGGACCCGGTGTCGGCCGGACAGGCCCCGGAGCCGGTGGGACAGGCGTAGACGGGTTCCTGGACATGACCTGGGCTGGTGTCAATGGGACCCCGGATGGAGCAAGGGCTGGTGTAGATTGGACCACCAACGCAACAGAGCAAGGAGTAGGAAGGGCCCCTGGTGGAAGAGGACAAGGAGTTGGCAGGACCCCCTGCAAGACAGGTGACGGCGGGGCCCCCAAAGGCACAGGACATAGGGTTGGCAGGACCCCCTGCAGAAGAGTAGTCGGCGGGACCTCCAACGGCACAGGACATAGGGTTGGCAGGACCCCCGGAAAAAGAGTAGTCGGCGGGACTCCCAACGGGACAGGACATGGAGTTGGCAGGACCCCCAGCGGAACCTTCAACGGCACTTGAGTAGGGACTTGAGTAGGGACTAGAGAAGGGACTTGAGTAGGGATTGGAGAGGGGACTTGAGATGGAACTCGAGAGAGAACTCGAGAGGTGACTTGAGAGGTGACTCGAAAGGAGACTTGAGAGGGAACTCGAGAGGTGACCTGAGAGGGGACTCGAGAACATACAGCAGAGAACTGACCCCTTGGTAAATAAGGTAATTGTTTGAAAAATAAAATGCATGTTTGTAGATTACAGATTGTTCATGGAGGCTAGAAACATTATTGTTGAAAAGCTCTATCAGACAACAATTGACCAATCAAAACTTGTGTGTGTTGTGGATTTTTTCACGACATAGTGTCAATAAAATATCCAGTGCTGTTGAATGGGATGCTATTCATGTATAAATTAGTGACTGATTGCAAAACACTTTACCCAATGAACTCAAAATGAGGTGATATGTCGATGTTCTGTTCACAACTTGTGTTGGCTGCCCTCAAGCGGCCAACGTTTTTTTTCATGTTCATTGATTACATTTCTTTTTTCCATCCACCAAATATTTATTTATTTCAAATGTCTCATTCACAGAAAATGTGGCCTTGCGTGAAAAAGCAAGCCAGTCAGGGTGTAATCCAGACTATTATGGAGACGCAAACAAAGCAATTGATGGAAGCCTGAATCTCACTATCTTGCTGGTTCATGCACCGCTACTGGTTGGCAGACCAACCCCTGGTGGAGAGTGGACCTGCTGGAGTCCTACATCGTCACCTCCATCATCATCACCAACAGAGCAGACTGCTGTGCAGAAAGGCTCAACGGGGCAGAGGTTCACATCGGCAACTCTTTAAAAGACAATGGCGCGGCAAACCCAGTGTGAGTGGCTGCAATGATTTCTTGATTACAAGGTTAACCCCAGGAAATAATTTAGCAGCATCCAGATCGTGAGAAATTCGCTGTCGAAAAGAATGTCTTCAGAAAGTGTTAGAATAATGTATGACTGTTGTTAGAAAAATATCACTCGACACCAGGTTGAGAATCGATGATCAGGTAACTAATTTATTCTTGCAAGAAGGAGCAGAGATAAATCACATTCAAAGGATATGGGTTAACTCACACACATGGGGTATGTTGCTCAAAGGAACAGCAAAAAACACCAGGCTTATATCGTCCAAAACACAGAAGATAACAACAAAGTCGTAAATCGAGGTGGCGCTAATATCAGCCGCGGGTGTCGGAAAGTCGGGTCATCTGCGATGGGTCATCTGCGATGGGTCATCTGTGACGTCTTCTGGAAAGAGTCACGTACTTCCTTCACGCTTCATAGAAATGAGATATTTAGGAGACAGCAAGTCTGTCTTCTCATAAATATCAACAACCTGAAATGCCCTGCCTCCTCCGATCACAAGAAGAGGCAGCTGCAAGGTCATACACAGTTCAGAGCCACACATGATATCAAGGCAAGGCAAGGCAAGTTTATTTATATAGCACTTTTCAACACAAGGCAATTCAAAGTGCATTACAAAAAATGAAAGACATTAAGAAAATGGCATTTAAAATCAGTCATTAAAAAGAAAAGCTAATAAAATAAACATTAAAAGAAAAAATACATGGATAAAAGTAAGTTACAGTGCAGTCTAAGATATGAATAGTTCAATTAAACATTAAAAGAAAAAGTACATGGATAAAAGTTACAGTGCAGTCTAAGATATAAATAGTTCAATTAAAACCAGCGACAAAAAGAAAAGTCTTCAGCCTGGATTTAAAAGTAGTCAGAGTTGCAGCGGACCTGCAGGTTTCTGGGAGTTTGTTCCAGATATCTGGAGCATAATAACTGAACGCTGCTTCTTCATGTTTAGTTCTGACTCTGGGGACAGAAAGCTGACCAGTCCCTGAAGACCTGAGAGATCTGGATGGTTCATAATTTAGCAGGAGGTCAGAAATGTATTTTGGGCCTAAACCATTCAGTGCTTTATAAACCAGCAGCAGTATTTTTGAAATATATTCTTTGACACACAGGAAGCCAGTGTAAAGACTTCAGAACAGGAGTGATGTGATCCACTTTCTTAGTGTTAGTGAGAACTCGAGCAGCGGCGTTCTGAATCAGCTGCAGCTTCATAATAGATTTTTTAGTGAGACCTGTGAAGATACCATTGCAGTAGTCGAGTCTACTGAAGATAAAAGCATGGACAAGTTTTTCCAAATCCTGCTGTGACATTAGTCTTTTAATCCTAGATATATTCTTTAGGTGATAGTAGGCTGATTTAGTAACTGTTTTAATGTGACTGTTGAAACTCAGGTCAGAGTCCATGACTACACCTAGATTTCTGGCTTTATCTGTTGTTTTGAACATTGCAGACTGAAGCTCAGCGCTAACTTTTATACGTTCTGACTTGGCTCCAAAAACCTTTACCTCTGTTTTATCTTTGTTTAATTGGAGAAAGTTCTGACACATCCAGTCATTGATTTGTTCAATGCACTTACTCAGTGTTTGAATTGGAGCATAGTCTCCTGGTGAAATTGTTACGTACATTTGTGTGTCATCTGCATAGCTATGGTAACTTATTATGTTGTTTTTCATTATCTGAGCCAGTGGTAGCATGTAGATGTTAAAGAGAAGAGGCCCCAAGATGGAGCCTTGAGGTACCCCACATGTCATATTTGTCAACTCAGATGTGTATGTACCTATATAAACAAAGTTGTTTCTGTCCTTTAAGTAGGATTCAAACCAATTCAGAACTGTTTCCGAAAGTCCCACCAAGTTTTCCAGTCGGTCTAGTAATATGCTGTGGTCAACAGTGTCAAACGCAGCACTGAGATCTAATAATACTAACACTGACGTTCTGCCACTGGCTGTGTTTAAGTGGATGTCATTAAATGCCTTTACAAGAGCAGTCTCAGTGCTGTGGTTTGGACGAAAGCCTGACTGGAACACATGGAAACAGTTATTTAAATGCTAGAACTTACTCAACTGTTGAAAAACTACTTTTTCGATGATTTTACCTGGAAATGGGAGGTTTGATATGGGCCTGTAAATGTTCATTACTGAAGCATCTAGATTATTATTTTTTAAGAGCAGTTTAATGACTGTAATTTTCAGGGCCTGTGGAAAAATACCTGAGTGAAGAGATTTGTTTACTATATGAAGTAGATTTGAGGCCATGCAAGGCAAAACATCTTTAAAAAATCCTGTTGGAATAATATCAAGGCAGCAGGAGGAGGATTTCAGAAGTTGTAAAATGTCCTCTAGGTTTTTATCATTAATCTGATGGAATTGTGTCATGGTGTTTGAATTGATGTTAAGTGGACACAGAGACAACACATTTGCTGTTCCTGATGCAGAGGCACTGACTGCTTGTCTGATTTTCTGAATTTTGTCAGTGAAAAAGGAGGCAAAATCATTGCACGCCCTGGTGGATAGAAATTCAGAGGCTACTGACACTGGGGGGTTAGTTAGTCTGTTGACGGTAGCAAACAGTGCATTAAAACAACCGAAAGAGTGGAGAAAACAGTATTTCTCCAACATATCCCTCCTGTTTATACTACGGAATAACACAATAACTTGGAAAAATACAAATGATTATAAAAGATACAAAATTCATATACAAAAGTACCCAAACGGCTGAGGTAGGTAGATCGTATAGGCACATGTTTTAATGTAATCCGAATGGATGCCATGGCCTAATTCTTTCTCTGTACATCGTCAGTTTCTATCACTCAGACCCGTTACTGTTTCCCTGCTAACGTCCACTCTTTCAATTCTACTGGGTTCTGTTCCGTATTCCAAATACAGCTGTCAAATCCTGAATTACTTTATTTACAAAGTGTGTGCCATTATCACTATAGATCTTTTCCGGAATTCCAAAACGTGGGATTATGTGATTTGTCAATGCTTTAGCCACTGTCAATGCGTCCGGATTCCTAGTTGGAAAAACTTCAATCCATTTTGAGTACATGCCAATGATTGTTAGACAATATTTAATTCCCTCATATTTATTTAGTTTAATAAAGTCCATGCAAATGTGCTGAAACGGATACTGGCTCCGGTATTTTACCTCTCTTTGGTTTGAACTGTCCCTGAGGGTTATACTGTGCACACACAGAACATGCTAAACCATTTTTTGTTAGAGTTTGTAAAGCCATAGGCTGTGAATATCTTCTGTATTACTTCCAAATTTGCCTTCTGTACTTTCCCACAACCCCTCTTTATTCTGTGTACACAACTTCTTCTTCCAGTATATATTTTATTTGTCAGGTGCATTCGCTTGCATGTCTTTTAGGATGTCATGATCAATGTGTTCCATATTTTCAGAAATATATTGGTCATTGTCCTGTCACTGTCTTTGCGCTGCTTTCTTAGCCTCTTCATCTGCCTTTCGGTTCCCTGTGGAAATTGGGTCCGTCCCTGTAGTGTGTGCTGCACACTTACAGACCGCCACTCTCTTAGGGAGTTGTACTGCATCCAAAAGTGATAGGATCAACTCTTTATATGTAATAGGTTTGTTTGTGGATGTTACCATCCCCCTATTTTTCCATTGTTGTGCAAACACATGTATACATGAATAAGCAACCCAGTCTCATGGCATTTCGTGTTCACCAACACGATTTTAATCTATTGATTTGTGTTCACCAACACGATTTTCCCCTTTTTTTCGTGTTGCACAGCACGATTTTAAAAGCAATGTATTTCTAATGGTAATGACGCTCATGGAAGCACGGCATTCGTTTGTGTCGGCTGCCCTTAAAGGCAATGTGAGCGTCCATTCTCATTGGATAACGGAGAATTGTACACCCGGAAGTAAGTATTCCCCTTACTGTCGATTGATTTTACAGTGATATCTGCACTACTCATCGACTAAAAAACACCAGATTATCCTTGTTAATTACACAACATTGATTGGTTTAAATTGTGCGCAATGCTTTTGTATTTTTTCCCTTCGATTAACGAAGGGCAAATAAATTACATTAGAAAATAGAGTTTTATTGACTTCACCATTGGAACCCTTTTTACAGTGTAGCCAGTTTGGCCTAGCCCTATTGTTTGAAGCAGAATTGTATTTACTGTATGTTTCTAAATGGCAGTCTATATATTTTTATCGACAATAACGAAGCTAGCACCAGATGAAATAAACATTTTCCAACATCAGTAGAAGAAGTTGCTGATCCCGGATCTTATTATCACGGTCTGCTTCTCGCCATACGTGCTGCACCTCAGTACTTTTCCACTGACCCCGCCTCCACCTCACCCGACTGGACAGCCACACCCACACCGTCAGCTCACCTGGGCTCCTTGCTGCTTTTCATCTCCAATCAGCTAGTATATAAGCCTCTCCTGCACACTCACTCATTGCCAGATTATTCTTTGAACTCAGGCAAGACTCTTCTGATTTCCGGGAAACCTGCCAGCCTTCTATCACTCACCTTGAGATCATCTTCCATCCCACAACTATACAGTGTGAGTACATATATACAAACTTCAACAAACTTGCTAACGCATGGTTTGACAAAATGCATTTTCCTTTGTTTTCACCACAACTAAAGTGAACGAGTGCAGTTGCCATATTTGTGTGTGTGTGTGTGTGTGGTCACTGAGGGCCCTCACATGCTCAAGGGCCCCTGAGCACGTGCCCAGTGTGCCCTGTGGTTAATCCGGCCTTGGCTGTAACATAAATATAGTGAAGTCAAAAGTACAACATTTCCCTTTGAGTTGTAGTGGAGTAGAAAAATAGTGGCACTAAAATACTTTAGTAAAGTTCAAGAACCTTCAATTTGTAATTAAGTACTGTACTTGAGTAAATCTACTAGTTATTTTCCACCCCTGAAGTTTTTATATTTTACAGACGGGTTACGAAAAATCATGTATTCTCAGAGAAGGAATATCAAAGTCAAGGATTTAACCGAGATCTTCCCCATTGCTAATTATTTAAAATAATATAATTTGTTCTTCTTCGTGAAAGGTCTTCATCATAAAGTATACATTCAAATTGCAGCTTTAATTTTATTAACAGTTGTATTAAATACGTTCAACTTTGACTTTGACTTCCCATTGGTCAAAGACATAAGGGGCGGGCTCATGGTCTTAATGTTGAAATTCAATGCACTTAGATCAGATTTTCATTTCTTAAATGATGCCTTTCAGAAATAACAAAGAAACATGTTTTATGTTAAATATGTTCTTTTAATGACTATCCTAGGTCTCATCCAGAATGATAAAACTCAGTGTTTTCCTTCTCATGCTCCTCTTGGAGACGTGCTCTGCCTCCACTTATCGTGAGTATGAATCGTTTGTATATGACGTATTCACTATAAAACATAACAGGGGAGTGAATGTAAGGCTGTCCGTGTCTTGTTTTTGGATGTTTGTGTTCATTTTCCACATTTTTGTTTTGAAATGTTTTCCTCCTTGTGTCTTGTCTGATCCTACTCCCTGTGTTTGATTTCCTGTCGTTAGTTTCCCTCCTGTGTCTGATCGTGCCTTCATTGTGTTCACCTGCCAGCTGTGTCTTGTCCTGTGATTACCCTTCTGTGTATTTAGTCTTGTCTTCCCCTGTGCTCCATGTCCGTTCGTCGTCATTTCATGTCCCTGTCGTCACCTGCTTGTCCGTGTCTCCTGCCTGTTTCCGTCTAAGTTTGTTCCTGTCTGTCGTGCTCCCCGGTTTTGTTTCCCCGGTTCGTGCCTTCGGTTTTTTATAATAAAGCTCGCTTTTTGTTACCTAAACTTTTTAGTCCTTTTTTAAACTGCACTTGGGTCCCATTTTCCAAACACCCTGACAGTCCGTTAGCAAGAAAAGCAGGTTTATACAAAGTAAGTTTAATTGTCTAGATCAGAGGTTCCCAACCTTTTTTGTCTCGTTTACCTCTTGAGCTCGTCTCCATTCTATAAGAGCCCCCTCACTCATCTGTGATGATGCGCCGACATTTTTTCTTGTTAAACCCTTTTCTAGTTGTATTTAACCAAACTGCTCCTTAGTTGATGAGTCACCCTTAATACAAATGCATTTAATCTTGACCTTTACCCTTATTCTAGCAGTTTCAACATATTTTGTTAAGACTAGAGCTTTTAAAGAGACACTCGACCTTGCTTGTCTTTCTTAAACTTTGATCGTTCTGGGGGAAGGACACCAAGCTTAATTAAATTGATTTAAAATGGTTTATTGTGTCCCCGTACCCCTGGTTGGGAACCACTGGTCTACTTTATAGCTTTATCTCCAAAATCCTTTGGATTGTGGATTGTAGTTTTTCAGCAGTTATGTAATGTACAAAATATTGTAATCTCACTGCTCACATTAGATACTGTATGTTTTGCTGCTCCAATAACTAGTTATTGTTATTGTGGTAATACTGTTTAAATGTAACTGTGAACACATCGCCATGTAAGAAATCCCAGCAAAGCGGCACAAACAAACACAGAAAACACATTCAATCTCCAATTCATCAGCACGTGTTCAGCGTTTGGAAATAAAACACTGCATAGACATAAAAACACTGATAAACATCTTTATCAAGTTGGCAACACGTGCATGCTGAGGCAACATGCTGCAAATTCAGAAAGCGTAACCCAGCTCACAATGGAATAGTTTTTAATGATCACCGTTCTAATATCAAGTCATCATTTACTTTGTGAGAAACGTGCAGCATTTCTCTGTTTGTAATTTGTGTTTTTTGTGTTTTCTTTAGTTGTTGTGCGTTGAATATTCAGGACCAGTTATCTGTTGGAACACTAATGTAGCTTAAACCATTTTCCAATGTGTGTATTATAATTATATATTCAACTGTCTCTTTACTAGAAAACGTGGCGTTGCGTGGGAAAGCGACCCAGTCAGACCGTTTTAACCACGCGTTTGGATCTGCCATCAGCGCTCTTGATGGAAACCGTAACAATCACTTCCTTTCTGGATCGTGCAGCCACACTGATAAAGAAAGCAACCCCTGGTGGAGAGTGGACCTGCTGGAGCCCTACGTCGTCACCTCCGTCATCATCTCCAACAGAAGAGACTGCTGTTCAGAAAAGCTTGTGGGGGCACAGATCCACATCGGCAACTCTTTAGACAACAATGGTACATCAAACCCAGTGTAAGACATTTCCTGCACACATTTTATTCATTTGTTTTGTGTAACTGTCTGAGCATTTTGTTTATTTTCTCCTCTCCCCTGTTAATTGCTCACCACCAGTAGACAGAGGTGTATTAAGATGCTTTACTTGAGTACAAGTACAGATACCCATAGTTTCAAAATATTTAATTACGAGGGAAAGTCCTGCATTCAAAAGGTTTCTTAATTAAAAGTATTAGTAGCAACATTTACTTAATGATTAAATGTACATATGTGACATTTCTAGATATATTCATGCATTTTACAAGTTTAATGTTATTTATATACTTTGACTGTTTTGTGACTTACAGAGTTAGTCCCCTAGTTTAATTGTTAGAGATACATTTAGTTAAAAGTAGCTAAAGCTGTTTAATGAATGTACTGGAATAAAATGACATTATTTCCGTATTGAAATGTAGAGGAGTAGGAGGAGAAAGTAGAATTAAATGGAAATACTCAAGTTAAGTAAAAGCACCTCTGAATTGTAAATGTACTACCCACCTCTGCCAGTAGATTCTCATAGAAACTGTTCCTAAATGTTTCAACCATGTCATTTTACTTATTTGCATTGCTTATCAAAAATATAGGCAATGCTGAAGTGCGTTAAACTTGCATCGTCTTTAATATCTCGCAGTGGGTGCCCCCTGATTGCAAAAAGGAGTCAGATTGTATAGAAGTCTATGATGAAATTACCAGTTACCTTTTATCTAACTGTTGAAGCCTTGGGGGTATAACATGTCATTCAAGTTCTTCTTTCTTTCTCACTTGTGTTCTCTTTCTTTTAGGGTTGGTACAATTTCTACAATCGAGGCATTGTACACTCTGACTTTCACTGATCGTGTGGAGGGACGCTATGTGACTGTGCATATACCGGGTGATGAAAAGGTCGTTGCCCTCTGTGAGGTGGAAGTCTACGGGTACCATGCCCCAACTGGTGAGGGTTTGGGATCTTACATAAATAATGTGTGATTTCCATCTAAACAAGGAACTGTCATATCAGCCAAGTGGCTGAAAAGTTAACTCAATGCAGAAGTGCCTTAAACCTGCATTCTTTCTAAAAGTCTGATTGTGTAGAAGTCTATGAACATTTGTCCTGCAACTCACTTGATGTATTACCGCTGGAAAGAGTGTAACTATTAGTTTATGATCTCAATTGTTTGTTTCAAGTCCTCTTCAATCCAGCATGATGGGAACAAGAGAAAGGATGTAACAGCCTCTCATGGCACTTATGATTACTAAAACAGGTCTTATTTTATTTAAAGTTTAATTTGCCAAAACTGAATGACACATTTAGTTAAACTTAGTGCAGTTGTAGTTATATATAACTTTAACTATAGACTCAATATATTATAGACTATAATATTACTTTAATTCCTCTTTTCCAATAACAAATAACTTTATGGTAGTTATCCCTTTTATGTCCTTCATCCTGACGGCAAATTAAATCAAATCTTTTGAGAGTCATGGTGAAACAGAATAATAAAAAACAATCTACATCAGGAGTCATACATGTTATTGATTTAACCTAAATCTTTGTTTTGTTTTTTTGTTGCAGAAGAGAACCTGGCCGTTCAAGGAAAAGCTGCACAGTCATCAGTGCATGGGAATGCCAATGCATATAAGGCCATTGATGGGAATCGGGCCTCCAACTGGGGTCAGAATTCCTGCAGTCACACAGCCAATGATTTGAACCCCTGGTGGAGGCTGACTCTGCCCAAAACACACAAAGTGTTTTCTGTTAAGATAACCAACCGAGATGCATACCACCAACGACTCGATGGAGCCGAGATCCGCATTGGAAATTCTCTTGTAAACAATGGTGCTGAAAATCCCAGGTAACGTAGAGCCTGTCCTATTACAATACTAACATTAAAAAGTCACTAAATTGGTATTTTGTTGGAACACGTTTGAGGATCAATTCAGTTTTTCTCTCTCAAGTTTATCTGGTGCTACATTTTGGATTACAAAATCCTTACATTGCCAAGAAATAGGATTGAAGCGGAATACCCTTCATTTATGAATGATTCCTTCAATGTGTTCTGATCTGATCACAGAAATGGACAAATACCAAGGTCGCCAAATGAAAGGCCTGATCGAGGGTCGTCAATTGTGATTCTGTGACATGATTTGAAAACATTTATTTAAACATTACTGAATTGTAATTATTGTTCATTATCAAGCCCTAATTAAAATATCTGCAACCAACATTCTAACCAAGTAAAGCGTAGAAACCTAATCACGCTTTGAGTTTATGTTGAACTTAAAATGAAAAGCCTATTACTTCAGTAAACCCTTCCTGAGGTTAATGTAGTGATTTCTGCTTCTTCTACAGGTTTGCTGTAATCACCAGCATCCCGGCAGGTGAAACTGTTGAGTTCCATGATGACAACGGGATGGACGGCCGCTATGTTTACATAGGTGTCCCCGGAAGAAGGGAGTACCTGACCCTCTGTGAGGTGGAGGTGTTTGGCTCTGCACTGGATTAGCATTCAATGTAATGGATTTGCAAACATGCTGTAATGTGTACACAAAGCATCCAAAATAAAATGTGCATCTTAAATATCATTGTTTGCATGACGTCAAGATTTACTGGTGGAGATTGCAACAAAAGTCTGCCTTGACTTTTGATTTTACACAGGACTTGTACACCTTTTGGGAATGTAAGACCAGTGAAAGCAATGATTCAGAAGGCAAGTTTTTTAATTTTTTAAAATGCAGACAAAATAGACAAATATTATAAAAGACATCTGAAAGCTTTCTTACCCAAAGTTAGATCAGAAGATCAATCCCCATCGTGTCTGTAAGAGGGGTATCTTGATCAGTTGTCTGTCAGCTAGCAGTCAGCTGGCTATCCCATAGCTGGGAGAGGGATACCTAAGTGAGGGCATTAGTAAATCTCGGGAAGAAAGCAATAAAACCTATTTCATTAAATATTGAATGGTCATTAATGTGCCACGAAGAAGGAACCTAAGACTGCTACCATTTACATGAAATCTACTGCTATAAAAAGGTTGAGGTGACTTTTACAAAACCTACTAACTGATAGCTTTTGATCACTAACCGTTACAGCAACCCAAATACACAGCTTTAATAACAAGACTTCCTTTGGCAAAAAAAATACAATAAGAAAGAAAAGGAACCTTGTTAAGGCCATACAGTTGTATTTTACAAAGTTTCGGTATTTACAAAAAAGTCCTGACAGGGCACAGTTAGAGGCAGTCTACTTGTTTTGCCATAAAAAACACAACTCTTTCTGTCATTTTATAACTGGATGAGGAATGAAAGCTTGCCTGCTGAAAGCTAAATGATATGCAGTAAAGATTGTATTTAAAAGCTTCCAAACATGGGAACATCATTTTCCAAAGACTCTTTAAACACTGCTGGCCTCTTATGAAACATTTCAACAACTTTTTAATAAAAATACTTGCACACAAATACATTATAAAAATAGCGTACTACAGAAGAATCTTTCCCCAGATCAACACTGTGCAGAACAATAGAAGAAGTCAGATTGTGTCAAGATGCAAAGGGTATTTCTTCACAGTATGTGGACATCAATGATTGGGCCTGCCAGACAAAATGTACTAAAGTCAAAGAAAATAAATTCCTAACATTAAGAAATAATACTGATGTATGAACAGCATGTCTTTGAAAACACTGTTTCCGAAAGTAAAGATTCTATATGACAGATCCAAGGGAACAATAAAATGCTAGGAAACCATCCTTCCACAATAATTAACCTTGCCGTCGGTTTCAGTCGGTACAGTCCACACTAATTTTAAAGCATGTGACTTCAAATGTCCACTGAAGCTTCTGCTACGCCGATGAGATGATTAAATGATAGAAAATAAAATAATTCACCTCAGTGCTCCACATAGATCTCATGTGACCTTCATGCGTTGTTTTTCACTGTTTAAACTTCCACTGGTGCTCTTTGAATTGCTTCACCATCTCTTCTGCAATGGTTTCATGTTTTTTTTTCAAAATGGAGAATTTGCGCCACCTTCTGCTTAACTCGATGTTTTTGCACAACAATGGAAAATAGGGGGATGGTAACATCCACAAACAAACCTATTACACATAAAGAGTTGATCCTATCACTTTTGGATGCAGTACAACTCCCTAAGAGAGTGGCGGTCTGTAAGGGTGCAGCACACACTACAGGGATGGACCCAATTTCCACAGGGAACCGAAAGGCAGATGAAGAGGCTAAGAAAGCAGCGCAAAGACAGTGACAGGACAATGACCAATATATTTCTGAAAATATGGAACACATTGATCATGACATCCTAAAAGACATGCAAGCGAATGCACCTGACAAAGAAAATATATACTGGAAGAAGAAGTTGTGTACACAGAATAAAGAGGGGTTGTGGGAAAGTACAGAAGGCACATTTGGAAGTAATACAGAAGCTATTCACAGCCTATGGCTTTACAAACTCTAAAGAAAAATGGTTTAGCATGTTCTGTGTGTGCACAGTATAACCCTCAGGGACAGTTCAAACCAAAGAGAGGTAAAATACCGGAGCCAGTATCCGTTTCAGCACATTTGCATGGACTTTATTGAACTAATTAAATATGAGGGAATTAAATATTGTCTAACAATCATTGGCATGTACTCAAAATGGATTGAAGTTTTTCCAACTAGGAATCCGGACTTATTGACAGTGGCTAAAGCATTGACAAATCACATAATCCCACGTTTTGGAATTCCGGAAAAGATCTATAGTGATAATGGCACACACTTTGTAAATAAAGTAATTCAGGATTTGATAGCTGTATTTGGAATACAATTAAAACGACATTGTTCTTATCATCCACAATCAGCAGGGTTGATAGAAAGAAATAATGGTACAGTAAAAGCTAAACTGAAGAAGATGATGGCCGAGACAGGGAAAACATGGATGAGATGCTTAGCACCAGTGATGCTAAGCATGCACATTCTACCTAGTGCTAGAGGGCTATCACCTTTTGAAATGTTATATGGAAGACCATATTATCTGCCTGAGTTAAAACAATTTGTAAGAGAGGACGAGAGTATAAGTGAAAACACAGCAGAATATATGACAAACATTTTGAGAAGAAAAGAGATCACAAATGTTATTGTCCCCTCTGCACAGGAAGTACCTGACACTACACAGACAGTGAAACCAGGAGAGTGGGTGTTCACCAGAGCGATAAAGAGGAAACTCGCCTCTACTGTGGTGAAGTCTGGCTACAAAGGGAGGTGATTCCAATAAGGGCACTTGTCTCAAACCAGTGAATAAACCAACAGAACCCAGTAGAATTGAACGAGTGGACGTTAGCAGGGAAACAGTAACGGGTCTGAGTGATAGAAACTGACGATGTACAGATAAATAATTAGGCCATGGCATCCATTCGGATTACATTAAAACATGTGCCTATACAATCTACCTACCTCAGCCGTTTGGGTACTTTTGTATATTAATTTTTTATCTTTTATAATCATTTGTATTTTTCCAAGTTCTATGTTATTCCGTATTATAAACAGGAGGGATATGTTGGAGAAATATTGTTTTCTCCACTCTTTGGGTTGTTTTAATGCACTGTTTGCTACCTATGGAAGCAAACAAGAGACAGAAGTATTTGAATTGTATTAGACACCGAATTTATAGCATTGAAAATAATTACTTTGAAAATCATGTATCTAAATGTTTTTGCTCCGAATTTACCTATGTGAAATAAAAATGTAAAAATTCAAGTGAAAAAAATTCGATGTCAAAAAATTCGATGTATAAAATTCGATGTCCAAAATTGCGATGCAGCATCATCCGGGCTACGCAGACAGGATAAGCAATCGAGCCCTAATGCAACTCCGACTTCTGGCCTATCAGAGCACGGCTTTGTCAGTCATGTGATCACAACAACCCGGGAGAAAAATGACGGAGAACAGCGGGGCTCGCCGCTCGGGTAAGTAGTCAGTTTGTGCTCTTTATTTTACAAGCAGTGAGGGCTCGACAGCATTTGTATCTTACATTAGCTAGCTAAATGAGTGAAGTAGCCTTGTGCCTTGCTGTTAGCAAGCTCCGTTACCATTAATTGAAGTGAATCACAACGTGTGTGTGTGTGTGTGGGTTGGTTGGTTGGTTGGGGGTGACGGTTTGCAAAGTAACGTAACGATCACTTCGGTTAGATAAGTCAAGTAGACCATGCTACACTATACGAAATACTCTCTTACAAAAGCCCTGCATTTAAACATGTTAATGTTACTTTAGTAAAAACTATGCTAGTATAATTAGGAAAGTGTTGTTAAAGTAGACACAAGTTATACTTGTATATTATATCATTTGATTTATTGTTATTACCGATGCACGAGTTGACTTAACTGTTGTAGTTGGAGCTCATTTTGAACAATGAGCTAACTAATTATTACTTTCATAATGGTGTAATGTGCCAACTATTTTCTACATTAATAGATGAAGGTCTGGTTTGTTCAAACTCTCAAAAATAGTAGGACCATAGCCCTAGAGACTCTAGGGCTCTGAGTAGGACATGCTGTCATAATTACCCAGAGTCCGAAGTGACACCTTTACAATGTTAAAGCTGTTAGATAAATGTAGTGACGTAAAAACTAAAGTATTCAAGATAGTGTAGTGAAAAAGAGATGTTTTTTTTTTTAAAATGTTACCAAAACAAAATCTCTTGTTTTGGACTGACAGTAATAATTCAAGAAATAGTAGTTAAATAAATACACACATCAATTTGTTGTGGATGGAACACAACAAATGGTGCTCTTACCTGTGATGCCTTCTCCAAACATTATAACCAGACGGTATCATTCAAACTATAAGTAACAGTTCTAGCTACTTGACTTCAGACAAACAATTCAAAAGACAAAATCAACACAATTTATTGAAAGACCAATCTTTATTTATCTCCTTTTGTTTGTGTTATTAAACCCTGTCAATCTAAAAAACTGAGCAACTCAACAGTTATATAACAGTTTATATTTCTTATTGTCCAAAGCATCTATTACACTATTTGTTCCCCTCTCATATTCACAGGATGGATGATTAGAGACTTTGGGGGAAACCTCAGCTTTATGAACGTCCTGTCTGTTGCTTTGGACCAGAGAGGGCTGAGGGTCTTTCCCTCCTCGCAGGGAAAGACCCTGCAGGCCTGAGGGAGGAGGACCAGACCTGATGGAGGAGGACCGGCACCAGCTGCACCTACAGAACTTAGCCCATGCTGGGCATAGCTGTTACCACCTGCACAGGCCTAGCCTGTCAATTAACAGATTAACATTGAGTGTAACTTATGTATATTATTTCGTTTTTATTTTTAAAAAAATGGTGATGGTTCATGCTTGATAACTTTTAGTTCACATTTCAATAAATTGTATCTGCACTCCTTTTGTCCGTTATTCTTGCTGAAAATGTTAGATTACACATTCACATCCGACTGAAGATTGGCACCATTTATTTATGACGTTGCAAACTCCGCGGTACAAGGCACAAGTGATGTGAAGCTCAAAGTGAGGCAAATGCATTTGATCAGCTGACTTTTTTTTTTTGCCAAACTTTATAGGCCTGACAATAATCACACTGTCTCTGAGGTGCAACGTAAAACACAAAACAACACAAATGAAGTTCCTGTTAGACTAGAAAACTATTCAGTGTGCAGGTCTTTGTGTTACAATACAAGTGTCTCTTAGTGAATGTCCTGTACTGCTCTTAAATCTCATAACATCAGCTTCTCCTTTCCCTCTTGGATGTTCTTCTGGACCCTCAGAGAAAGAGAACATGGTGAAGCAGTCCTGTCTCTCAGGCCTGTCCTTTCCTAACAGAAATATCAAAAAACATATTATTGCAGAGCAAGTGTGTTATTTAAGAAAGAGGTGTGTTTGTTTGTTCATAAATATAATGATTTTTTTATTTTAATGTGTTTTTTAAATCCAACAAAGATAATCAGATTATGAATAAACCGTTCTAAATTCATCAACATTGAAATAAATGTATTATTAAAATAATATTTAACTGTTATCAAAACTTAGTGCAACGGTAGAAGCTTGCTCTGTCCGGTTGTCTCACTGAAAGACAAAGGGTCGCAGCTCTCACTATCTTCAATAATATTTGCCTTAAATACATTGAAATGTGAAAGTTGAACAAAAAAGTGATGTTGCTTGGTAAAATGTAAATGTAACCTTTTGCTAAGAAAGTCCACTCAACATCACTGATGTGTAGGTGATCTAGTATTCAGTCATGTTTAATGTATATCAGTGTATTAGAGTCATTACTTTATGCATTATGTGTAAAGCATGAAAAAGGTGTACCTTGGAATCCGTGCTGAAGTTCTCTGCTGCTAGGACTCCAGATCTGTCTCTCCTCCTCTGGTCCAGCCTGTCTGGATCACCTTAAGGACACTTTGAACAAACAGATGTAAAGTTACATGCGTGGGTTACAGACTTCTTTACATGCAAACTACTTTTTATCTTCTTTTAAAAACAGGTCATAATCTTATTGTTATACTTCAGAAATTGCTGGATATCACAGTTCTTATACTGTATCAGTTTGATTGAGTATTATTGTGTAGGTCCTTTTTATTTTACTGTTACTTTGGATGAGGTTTTCATGAGTCAGTCAAATTAATGTGTTTTCAAATGCCATATTCATATGCATCACACACGTAAGGGTAAGACACAAACCTATTTAACAAATGCAATGAAATGGATAAGCTTAATTTACACTGAAGTCACAGATAACGTCATATATAATATTTAAACAAATCATTTCCTTGTCACTAAAGCATTGACTACGCTATTCATCGTCCTTAAATGCAGGCATTAAGTTACATGTTCCGCTGTTTCTCAAGTGTGATGATAATACAATTAAAAGAGGCATTGGTAATAATATTAAAAACAACAATGTTTGGGTCGTTCGTCGGATAGGCGGTTAGCTGCAATAAATAACTCCAGTTCAACAAACCATATTACAATATCTAAGGGAGCGTTATTATCTTGAAATGTGACGTTCATATTTTAAAGATACACACATTTCATTGTGAGGTTGATTTAATATGTATATTAAAGGCTTAGTGTAATTAGCAGAGTGGAAATGGTGGAAATCCAAACACCGTGACGACCTCCTAACCTATCAAGCTCTCCTCTCCTCTTTCTCTGCTTCGATCTCTCAGGCAAAAAGCACTTTCTTTCAAGATAAGATCCAATCTTCCTATTCCAATCCTAAAAAACTATTTTCCATCTTCTCCACCCTCTTGGACCCTCCAAAAGCTCCTCCCCCCTCCTCACTTCTGTCAAGCGACTTTGTTACCCACTTTGAAAAAAAGGTTAATGATATTCGCTCTTCTTTTTCTGACTCACCTTTACTCACCGCTGGGTCACCAGACCTTCCTTCCACCAACACACTAACCTCCTTTTCCCCTCTCTCTCCAAGTGAGGTTCTTACCCTCATTACCTCTGCCCGCCCTACCACCTGTCCTCTGGACCCTATGCCTTCAAACCTCCTTCAGACTATCGCTCCTGATATTCTACCGTTACTCACCCATTTCATCAACACTTCTCTAACTTCTGGTCACTTTCCAAACAGTCTCAAGGAGGCAAGAGTAAACCCTCTCCTAAAGAAACCCACTCTCAACCCGTCTGATGTTATAAACTACAGGCCTGTCTCTCTCCTCCCGTTCCTGTCTAAATCACTTGAACGCGCTGTCTTTAAACAACTCTCCTGTTATCTCAATCAGAACAACCTTCTGGATCCGCACCAGTCTGGTTTCAAGGCAGGTCACTCCACAGAAACTGCTCTCATTGCTGTCACGGAGGAACTGCACACTGCCAAAACTGCATCCCTCTCCTCTGTCATCATCCTGTTGGACCTGTCTGCTGCATTCGACACGGTGAATCATCAGATCCTCCTTCGCACTCTCCAAAAACTTGGAGTTTCAGGCTCTGCACTTTCCCTCCTCACCTCATACCTGAAAGACCGTACCTACAGGGTGACTTGGAGAGGGTCTGAGTCCGACCCTTGTCAATTAACTACGGGGGTCCCTCAGGGCTCTGTTCTTGGTCCCCTCCTCTTCTCCTTGTACACAAACTCGCTCGGATCAGTCATTAGCCCGCATGGTTTTTCTTACCACTGCTACGCTGACGACACCCAATTAATTCTGTCCTTTCCCTGCTCAGAGACCCAGGTCGTCGCACGCATCTCTGCTTGTCTAGCTGACATCTCTCAGTGGATGTCTGCTCACCACCTCAAGCTCAACCTTGACAAGACTGAGCTGCTCTTCCTCCCGGGAAAAGATTGTCCAACTCTTGACCTGACAATCAACATCGGCACCTCAGTTGTTTCCCCGACTCAGACTGCAAGGAATCTGGGTGTGACCCTAGATAACAACCTGTCCTTCACTGCAAACATCGCTGCTACAACCCGTTGCTGCAGATACACGCTTTACAACATCAGGAAGATACGTCCCCAGCTGACTCAGAAAGCGACTCAGGTTCTGGTCCAGGCTCTCGTCATCTCACGCCTAGACTACTGCAACTCCCTCCTGGCTGGTCTACCTGCATGTGCCATCCGACCTCTGCAGCTCATCCAGAATGCAGCGGCTCGTCTGGTTTTCAATCTTCCTAAATTCTCCCACACCACTCCGCTCCTCCGCTCGCTTCACTGGCTTCCGGTAACTGCTAGAATCCACTTCAAGACACTGGTACTTGCTTACCGTGCTGCGAATGGATCTGGCCCTTCCTACATCCAGGACATGGTTAAACCGTACACCCCAGCGCGTGCACTACGCTCTGCATCAGCCAAACGACTCGTTGCGCCCTCGCTGCGAGGGGGACCCAAGTTCCCATCGGCGAAAACACGTGGGTTTGCTGTCCTGGCTCCAAGATGGTGGAATGAGCTCCCCATTGACATCAGGACGGCAGATAGCTTGCACATCTTCCGGCGCAAACTGAAAACTCATCTCTTTCGACTCCACTTCGAGCGTTAGAACGATTAACGAAGCACTTTTATACTAATAAAGGACTGGATTACCTAAAGCCAGTTGAGTAGCACTTGAAATGTTTGGCTCTATGAAACCTGATATACTTATATGATTCTGTTTTCTTCAAGGTTGTGTCTTCCTGGTCGAATGTACTTATTGTAAGTCGCTTTGGATAAAAGCGTCAGCTAAATGCAATGTAATGTAATGTAATTACACTAAGCCTCTCTTCAACAATACGTTGAAGTTAGCTAGTCTATTTTATGCTATAGTAGAGCATAGCGAATTTAAATGAACCTTAACAATGCATTCAGTAACCTAAATAGCAAACTAACTATCTAACGTACAAGGATGACCTTATTTTAGCAACCTCGCACAGAAGCCTTTTGGTATACAGTAGCATCCCACTTAATGTTTTACACTCTTGGATGCTACGCATAGCATCGTTAGCACAGATGGAGCTACGATTGCTCAAATGCTAACCCAACTCTAAACAATCATTAACGTTAGCTTAATAAAAACACCAGTAACATAACATAAAGTACGCAGGGTTGACTTACCGAAGAAACTGCATTCATGGACGGTCTGTTTCAACCACAGATAAATCCTATATTTGCAGGACGAATAGTCCACCAGGAACCAACACAACAAACACGGCCGAGTTCAAGTAGTGTTCTCCTCATGAGCTGAGCCGCTGTAGCATCACGGAGCTAACGGAGCTAGCAGAGAGGAGCTAGGAGCAGCAGTCCCGTTGTCATGAAGGGTGAATCTAACTATATACAGAATATGTTTTTGTAGATCCAGGCTAGAAACATGTTCATTTTCTTATGTTAAGTTGGACATTTTAACATAGGGTCTACGGGAAATGCTCCCATCTGCATCCATCGCCTATAGTTTGCAGCATTGGGCTTCACCGCACTGTCCCGGGGTTTGCCGCTTGGCTCTGATAGGCCAGAAGTCGGTTTGATTGCATTAGGGCTCGATTGCTTATCCTGTCTGAGTAGCCCGGATGAGGCTGCATCGCAATTTTTGACGTCGAATTTTACACACCGAATTTTTTGACATCGAATTTTAAACACCAAAATATTTGACGTCGAATTTTTTTCACTTGAATTTTTGGGATCTGAATTTGAACATTCGAATTTTTTTAACTTGAATTTTTACATTTTTATTTCACATAGATAAATTCGGAGCAAAAAAAATTCAGATTCATGATTTTCAAAGTAATTATTTTCAATGCTATAAATTCGGTGTCTAATACAATTCGAATACTTCTGTCTCTTGTTTGCTTCCATAGCTACCGTCAACAGACTAACTAACCCCCCAGTGTCAGTAGCCTCTGAATTTCTATCCACCAGGGCGTGCAATGATTTTGCCTTTTTCACTGACAAAATTCAGAAAATCAGACAAGCAGTCAGTGCCTCTGCATCAGGAACAGCAAATGTGTTGTCTCTGTGTCCACTTAACATCAATTCAAACACCATGACACAATTCCATCAGATTAATGATAAAAACCTAGAGGACATTATACAACTTCTGAAATCCTCCTCCTGCTGCTTTGATATTATTCCAACAGGATTTTTTAAAGATGTTTTGCCTTGCATGGCCTCAAATCTACTTCATATATTAAACAAATCTCTTCACTCAGGTATTTTTCCACAGGCCCTGAAAATTGCAGTCATTAAACCGCTCTTAAAAAAGAATAATCTAGATGCTTCAGTAATGAACAATTACAGGCCCATATCAAACCTGCTATTTCTAGGTAAAATCATTGAAAAAGTAGTTTTTCAACAGTTGAGTAATTTCTTGCATTTAAATAACTGTTTCGATGTGTTCCAGTCAGGCTTTCGTCCAAACCACAGCACTGAGACTGCTCTTGTAAAGGTATGTAATGACATCCACTTAAACACAGCCAGGGGCAGAACTTCAGTGTTAGTATTATTAGATCTCAGTGCTGCGTTTGACACTGTTGACCACAGCATATTACTCGACCGACTGGAAAACTGGGTGGGACTTTCGGAAACAGTTCTGAATTGGTTTGAATCCTACTTAAAGGACAGAAACAACTTTGTTTCTATAGGTAAATACACATCTGAGTTGACAAATATGACATGTGGGGTTCCTCAAGGCTCCATCTTGGGGCCTCTTCTCTTTAACATCTACATGCTACCACTGGCTCAGATAATGAAAAACAACAAAATAAGTTACCATAGCTATGCAGATGACACACACATTTACGTAACAATTTCACCAGGAGACTATGCTCCAATTCAAACACTGAGTAAGTGCATTGAACAAATCAATGACTGGATGTGTCAGAACTTTCTCCAATTAAACAAAGATAAAACTGAGGTAATGGTTATTGGAGCCAAGTTAGAACATATAAAAGTTAGCGCTGAGCTTCAGTCTGCAATGTTCAAAACAACAGATAAAGCCAGAAATCTAGGTGTAGTCATGGACTCTGACCTGAGTTTCAACAGTCACATTAAAACAGTTACTAAATCAGCCTACTATCACCTAAAGAATATATCTAGGATTAAAAGACTATTGTCACAGCAGGATTTGGAAAAACTTGTCCATGCTTTTATCTTCAGTAGACTCGACTACTGCAATGGTGTCTTCACAGGTCTCACTAAAAAATATATTAGGAAGCTGCAGCTGATTCAGAAGGCCGCTGCTCGAGTCCTCACTAACACTAAGAAAGTGGATCACATCACTCCTGTTCTGAAGTCTTTACACTGGCTTCCTGTGTGTCAAAGAATATATTTAAAAATACTGCTGCTGGTTTATAAAGCACTGAATGGTTTAGGCCCAAATTACATTTCTGACCTCCTGCTAAATTATGAACCATCCAGATCTCTCAGGTCTTCAGGGACTGGTCAGCTTTCTGTCCCCAGAGTCAGAACTAAACATGGTAAAGCAGCGTTCAGTTATTATGCTCCAAATATCTGGAACAAACTCCCAGAAACCTGCAGGTCCGCTGCAACTCTGACTACTTTTAAATCCAGGCTGAAGACTTTTCTTTTTGTCGCTGCTAATTGAACTATTCATATTGTGAAGTAAAAAACTTCTTTGCAGCAATGTTGAGCCAATCATGAAATGAGTGAAACTGGATTCGCCTGTCAATACACTGATATTTATTGAGAGCCTGAGCGGCCGGAGAGTTCACAGCATATTACAGTTCCCCTGTAAGATACCAGCCAACTCTGAAGCCCAAAAGCGCCAAGAACCCATCTATACATGAAGAAGAGGAGGGCCCTAAAACACGCGGGTTTTCCTTTAATGCATGCCAGATGTCGAGACAAAGACTCGTTGCATTGTAAACCCACATGAGCCAAGCTTCTCCCCCACAAGACATCAGATGACCTCTTGACCTGTGTCTTCCTGAGAAGCTATGGATCACATTACAGGCAGGAATACACTTCAACCATATTAAACAGATTCCCGAGGACAAGTCACTAAACTCTATATACTTTAACAAGACTAAAATATTCCTTTACAGATCCACCCTTTTATCAATTTATGATAATCAATTAACATTAGTCTAAAGAATATTTCAGTCAATACTTAAGTCAATAAGCGTCTTCAGAGTTGTGTGGGCTCACTCACATTAATTACATCAAAAGTAGAACAAGATTCAAAACACTTCAATCACCATGACAAGATACAATCAATCATAATAAAATCATCTCTCTTCAGTGTTTGGCATCATTTGTCAAAAAGCACAATAATAAACACGTGAAATACAACAATATTATAGCAAAATATATGTTTCAAAAATAAGATATGTTATCATTTATCCCTCAGTTAATCTCCTTCATCAAACACAAATTCTAAATCAGCTTACATCTCAAAGATTTACTTCAAGGCAATTACTTATTAAAACACAATTAGAATTTAGGATTTATAATAAATCCAATTGAGGTATAAATCAGACTTCAACTATCAATCATTATGTCATCTCAAAATCTGAAGGGAAAACTAAACAATTCTCAAAATGTTTAACAATCTGAAGAATCAAACATTTTATTGTATAACGACCTGAAAAGGAAAAAATCAAAACATCTGTTCTTTATTCAGAGCATCAACTGTAATCAATATCAAAACATCTGTTCTTTATTCAGAGCATCAACTGTAATCAATATCAAAACATCTATTCTTACCTGGTAATGATTAAGGATAGTAACATTGTCTGTTATAATATTAGAAATATCTTATTGTCCAATACCTTATAAATCTGAAAATATCAATTAATTAATAATCTGTAATCATCTGGTCATTCAATTCAAATGTTATCTTTGTACGAGAGCTAGAAGAACATGTTTTCCTCCTCTCTTTATGACACAGAATGTCTGGTGTGTAAAGGCATCCTGATACTGTAGATTAGCACTGAGGTGCTGATTGGCTCAAAACTCTTCTTCATCAGAGCGCCATAACTCAATTATCTGTAGATTAGCACTGAGGTGCTGATTGGCTCAAAACTCTTCTTCATCAGAGCGCCATATCTCAATCCCCCCCAATTGCTCTGCTTTTGTGGCTCAATTCAGTGAGCACTTTATGATCTCCCAGTGAAACAGAGGCTCATCTGCCTGCATTCCTTCTGCTATCTGCTTGAGAGCAGTGCCTATTCCAAGTGGCACATCCAGATGCCCCCCCCCGTGATGGGAGAGGTTATGAAAACATCTGCTCCTCCAAGAAACATGGAACCTTGTATGACGCCTCTGAAACCATCGCTCGTCCTGCAGAGTTGTCTGCCTGAGCCCACCGAGCAGAAAAATGAAGAAGCATCCCATCTCATCAGAAAGTTGAAGATTAGAATCCTCTCATCTCGAACGACCTCCTTGCCCGTGGATAAGTTGCTCTCTGCAGCCGCAGAGTGTGCTTCTCTCTCTGACCCTTCGCCTTCAGAGCTGTTTAACACTTGATAGGGATGTTTTCCTGAGTGCAGACAACTCAAAGTAATGGATTAGCACATTATCATACAATTACAAAAATAGGATAGGCCCCCTCAGAATGATTTGGGAGCCTTCCTGACACATTATAAATGTAAGGTTTGTGTTAGTCATTTAACATGCAAGAATCATATACTCATCAGTCCAAAGCAGATAAATGTTATTTTAAGTTAAATGTGAGCTAGTCCCTGTGGAATAACCCTTTCTCAATGATTATAAATGTTATATTAATTCACCATTTACCGTTTGATCAAGGATTAGTTTATCAGAAGTACATTTCCTCTTCCATAAAACATAGGTTTGAGAAATGAATGTTCCAATATGAAATCAATTGCTCAATTTCTCAATATAATTTGACTCTTCCCCTCTTTTCTTACATATTGTCACATATGAGCTATATATGAGCTTTTCTTATCAAGCTCCACATTTGTGGAATCAGCTTCCAGTTTGTGTTCGGGCGGCAGACACCCTATCCGTTTTTAAGAGTGCGCTTAAGACCTTCCTTTTTGATAAAGCTTATAGTTAGGGCTGATTAGATCCAGCCCCTAGTTTTGCTGATATAGGCTTAGTTTGTCGGGGGACATCTTACTTCTTCCTTCTCTCTGTCTATACCTGTGTACTCTCATGTTCCGATTAACCCAGCTTCCCCAAATGTCTTTCTTTTTGGTGTCTATATACGCCGGGATCCGGAGTCATGGATGATCCTGCGCTCCTCTGTCCTGGATCGCGAGCCCTGGATCTTGAGTCGTGGCTGTGGTCCTGGATCATAGGTCCTGGATGGATATCCTCGTGGATTCATCTTCCTATTATACACACATGCATTTCCAAACATTTGGACTACCTATGTTGCAAATGTATTATCTTTTCAATTTACACACGGCATCTATTGCACGTCTGTCCGTCCTGGGAGAGGGATCCCTCCTCTGTTGCTCTCCCTGAGGTTTCTCCCATTTTTCCCTTTAAACTGTGGGTTTTCTCCGGAAGTTTTTCCTTGTACGATGTGAGGGTCTAAGGACAGAGGGTGTCGTATTGTCATACTGATATTTTGTACAAACTGTAAAGTCCACTGAGACAAATGTAACATTTGTGATATTGGGCTATATAAATAAACATTGATTGATTGATTGATTGATATGAAATAATAACTTAGGAGTCTATCTAAGCATGGTATTGTCTATATAAGCTATTAATCGAGAAAACTCAGAGTGAGTATGCAACTCGCAAATATCTCTCCTCCTTCCTATCCCTCTTTACTCACTTTCCCATCTCTTTCTCTCTTATTTCTGTTAGATATGAAGGAAAAAACATACAAGTCCATGTAAGCATCTGAGTTACCACCGTTACCAAACGGTGTGCCGTGAGGCAAGTCCGGGTGTGCCGTGGGATTTTGTGACAACCATATATTATTTTTTCAATATACAACTACACAAAAATAATCATTTATTTTTTAATTGACTATATTAGTACTTTGTAGGTTTATGTACGTAATCTGCGCGACTTGCGCGTCCACATCTCCACGTGCAGTGCTGCATAAACATGGCTGAGTCAGCGATAACTATCGAGGGGTGGAGGTATGCCCATTATTTTTATATCACGCAGTCTATTCTTCTTCTCTGTCTTCCGGTTGTTGCCTGTATTAAATGACAAATACACACTACCGCCATCGATTTTATATGAACGAGGCGGCAGTTAGCAGCTAGCGGCTAGCTAGTAATGATCTAGTGATATCGGTAATATTAACTCCATTTAATACAACATTTACGGTACAAGATTCAATCATACAGCCCATGTAGTATGACAATGAATTACAGCAAACATGTGCAATATATCCATTATTACAGCTCCGTGGGATGGCAGTAAGACGATCCGTTCCCATTGTGCATCCATGGGTAAAGATAAACGCAACTCACATTGGTTCCTCATACAGCATCTCTGTAAACTACGTGTATTCACTGAATTTCACTCTCTGCCTTTAACGCTCGTTGTAGCTCCAAAAGCTCCAGCCAGAGCCTGGCTCCAGCACCCTCCCTGTGAGCACAGTGTGCTCTGATTGGTCGGGACACGTAACATGAACGTGCCGGGCTGCGCGGTCCCGTGGATTAGATGCGCGTTCATAATGCAGAGGGAAATAACTCTCAGAATAACGTTATTAGCAAATGTTTTACAACTTGAGGAACGAATGTTTTTTAATAAGGGCTATACAAGTGTTCATACTGGGTAGTTTATTTAGTTAAAAAAATTATCCAACGAGTTACAGACCACTCTTTCCCCATGTAAGTCAATGGGAAAAGTGTTTCCGGGCCTGGCAACCAAACCGGAAGTGTAGTACCGCCGTTTGGCCAGCACGAATATTTTCATCTGAGTCCGGCGCACTACCTGGGGGCTTGACTACCGCCGCTTGCTGGTAAGGAAAGTTATTGCCACTCACGCATGCGCAGTTTGTACGTGCTCGGCGAGGAAAGTAACGATTAAAGTACCGAGTTACTTTATGTAGATAGTAACGAAGTAGTGTAATATATTACATTTTTTAAAGTAATACATTTATAATTTGTAGTTCCGGACCATGGACAATGCAGCTTCCTTGTATTGACAGTTGTCTGTGCTGAATTTCTGCTGAGTTTCCTTTGCCTCATTTTCTATTTTGTGACCTGTCTGGTGTAAATGAGTGTGTTGCTGCTTTGATGAAGCCTAATTTGATAAAGTTTCAAATTAATTTCGGAAATATTTCGTAATATAGTTGTCTTTGTCACATTTTATTTGGCATTAGTAAATAATTATGCACATTTACAGATACTTTACATAATATGAGTGATAACACGTGTTATAAGGGCTATCTTTTCACAATAGGTGTGCCTTGAGATTTTTTTTGTACTTGTCCTTTGGTGTGCCTTGGGCACAACAAACATTTGGGAACCACTGGCATAAATGATAGTGGGCGTCTGAGGGTGTCATTACTGAGAAATGTCAAAGAAATTCAAAACCTTACATTTTAAAACAGGTTTGCATTCCTCCACTTAAGGTGACGTTATCATTGGAAACAATAAAAACGAACTATTTTGATGTAGAATCTATAAATTGAATCGTTAGAGCAGAACAAAATGGTTGTATTGTAGCCTGAGTTCCGTGCAGCCCTAGTTTCAACAGGTGTAAACATGGTCCATATAATGTGAATACATGCAGAAGTAGACAGTAAGAGGCCCCTGACATCAGGCCTATTTGTTAAAATAGTAGGGGCTCTTCACTCTGCATAGCAGTATGAATAGCCTTAAAAAAACAAACAACCCACTCCGTGGTAACGAGAGTCATATTTCTGACCCATATGCCCTAAGTGAAGCCGTTAGTCTCATCTAACTGACCCAAGGGTTGGTGCTGGTGTGACAGTTCCAAGTGTTCAGAGCAGACTTCAAGCTTCCAGTTCATGGCTCGGTGGGGGGGAGCAGACCCACGTGAGACAGTGTCAATGGCTGTATTGTTCAGTGTGAGGAGCGTCATTCTCTCTGGGAGCAGGAAATGGTGTCCATTCTCGGACCAAACCATTAATGTCATGTAGAGCAGCCATAGCATCTCTGTGACTGCACTCAGCCGGACTGTAGCAGGGTAGAACTGGGTGACTCTTAGTGAAGCTGTCCAACGCCATTAGACAAAATGGAACCACGTGCTAACAAAAAGGACACAGGGTCATCAATGTCTCTCTTTACCATTGGCCTAATCATAAACAAATTAGTGGGAAAAATGTGGAACACTAATCCATCATGTGGAATGTTGAGTTAATTTAAATAATTACTTATGGGTTGAAATCAAATTAACATTAACATTAGAACCAAAGTCAGTTAACAAATTTGACTTGCACAGATCAGTAATCAATACACCATTTTCCCAGCTCTGTGATGAAAACGATAACAGGCAGGGATGCAAACTTGTCATCTTTTGGGGAAATTTGCCGTTTTGAATCCAAAATAGGTCGTTTGTGTGATTCATGTTGATCTGCAATAAAATATTATTGGGGTATGGATAGGGATGGGTATCGTTTTAAATGTATCGATTCCGATTCCGGTTCTGCTTATCAATTCCGGTTCTTATCGATTCCCCGTTTCGATTCCAAAATTGTAAAAGAAAGAGGTCAAACGTTTAGATAACAAAAATATCTTTATTCTTTTCAGCTTTAACTGAAATTGTTACAAATAAAAAATATACATGCAATACAAATGTATTGCACAATAGCTGTGCTTTATTTTAACTGAGCTATGCCTGTGGCAAGCTATTAACACTGTGCCCAATTGTCTTTTTATTTTTTAGTGTAGTGGAGCCTCACTTCAGAGCATTTACCGCGACCCATCTTTGGTGTTATGAAGTGACTGAGCTCGTGAACTGTCTACGGGAGGGCAGGGGGAGCCTCGCTGCGGGGCAACTGTGGACCTCTGTCGCCTGTCAGCGCAACTTACATGATGCCGTTTAAAAAAATTAAGGGCGGTGCCGGCCATCAGTGTACCGAGCCGGCCGTCAACGGCCCGCTGACGACCGGCCGTTCTGTGATTCTCCAGGTCCGCCCTGTATTCCACCGGGTCGCCGCGGTACAGACGGACCCGCTGGAATACAGGGTCTACCGCGTTTAGGAACCGTTAAGCAGAACCGAAAAGGTGTATTTTGTACAGGTACCCGGTACCCGGCATTTTCTTATCGGTTCTCATCTGGAACCGAGTTTCGGTTCCCAACCCTAGGTATGGACAGGGTTGCTAACTTTGGGTACCTGGCTGGAGTGAGATTTTGATATCATGGGTTTAATTACACACATGCGCACGAAGTGACTGCTATCGTGTCCGTAGCGGGACCTTAGCATATATTTAGGATATATATATATAATATATATATACAAATACACAATATTGGACACAGACTATAAAGGGCACACAGTTTCATTAAATAATGAAAGTCAAACACATGTTTGTTTCCACTGTTTTATTGTGTGCCTGTCGCGATAAGCAACTTATTGACTTATCGGCTCCCGAGTATTTGCGATATTTGCGTTGGGTACTCTATGGTAGGGCTAACCCATACAGTGGTGGGGCTCAAATCAGTATTTGAAATGTAATTACATACACGCTATATCACCCCCTTGTCAGTGAAACGCCACGCGTGAGGTTTAGATTATTTCCCTGTCTCAATCCAAATTGAACTGTATGAAATAAAAGGCACATTTGTGTTGTAGTAAATAAAAAAATAAAAAGCGACCTGGAGGCACTCCTGCCATTTCCTCACAAGTGAAAGAGTTGACCCCTGCTTGGGGTCTGGGGGGATTCTCCCCCAGGAGATATTTTTTTGAAATACTAACATAAAATACACATTCTCTCTTTTAGAGGAAAAAATAAATCCATCTATAACTACGCGACATATTTAAATGAAGCTGAAACTGCTGCTCCTCCCATAGGGAAGAGGCTGTGTGAATTACTTTGAATTACTTTGAAATTACCCCATTGTTCTTTGTGTCAAAATGGAAGGTTTCTGGCTAACGTTAGCTTAGGTACTCAGATCTTGTTCTTGAGTACAAGTAGAAGTACCAGAGTGTAGGAATACTAAGTTACAGTAAAAGTACTGCATTCAAAATGTTACTCAAGTAAAAGTATAAAAGTATTGTCATCAAAATATAGTGAAAATAGCGACAGTAAAAGTAGTCACTGTGCAGATTGGTTTATTTCAGAATAATATATATGATATGTTTTATAATGATTGATCATGAAAGTGTTCTCAAAGCTGGTAAAGGTGCAGCTAGTTTGAATGACTTTGTATACTGCAGGGTAGCTGGTGGATTTACTCCAGGTGGAACTAAGGTCTGATTCAACACTTGATTAGATTTCACATCATTCATCCACATCTGTGAAGTAACTAAAGGTATTAAATACATGTAGTGGAGGAAAAGTACACCATGTACCACTGAACTGTAGTGGAGTAGAAAAATAAAGCAGCAAAACATTTTAGATACTCAAATAAAGTACCAGTATCTCAAAATTGTGCCCAAGTATAGTACTTGTTGAGTCCATGAACCCAGCCACTTTACACCAGTGGCTATACAGATAGAAAGACTAAGCCTTGCACAGAGGCATGAAAATACATTTTCAAAATGCTCAAAAGTTCTGCCAATAAAAAAAAAAAACTGACTGCTGAAATGAGATGTTCCTTTGTGCTCAAGCTCATAAAAACCCCCAACGCACAGTGCTGTGGTCTGCTTCCGATTATCTTTTCCTTCCAGAGGTCACGCCTGTCTCTGACCCCGTGTCTTGCGTTTTATTTTATTTTCTTCTTCTGCAGCACCAAGCAGAGTAGAGAAAAGGAGGGGATTTTGACTAGAAATAATTTGAAACAGTTTAATAAAGAATGTTGAACTATATTTAAAACTGTAATTGAACTTCAACTTATATCCATTATCTGATTCCAGTGGCCAGTTGGAAACAGATAATGACAAAGTTTTCATTTTGCATCAATCGTGCAAAAAGGTTTAATCACCATTGTGTCTAAGTCTTGTCTTATCTGCTTTGTTTCGGAATGTGTTCAATACATTAGGTTATTTTATTTTCATTATTACCATACAATACATAGATTAAGAATAAATGAAACAAATAATACAACATTGACCTATTTGAGCAGACAGATGACCCGCAGTGATGCCTCTGAGGTTCCCGGGTGTAAAACAGAGGCTTTTTTGCTATTTATTTTCCTTTTGCGGAAATTTAGATTCATTTTACCCTGGCTGTGGACTGACTCATTATTAGTTGTTACAAAGCATGCACAAGACGGCGGGTAGACAAACAAACACGAAACAATTATACAAACAAACATGAACCCGCAACAAATATCAGGTGACAGCTAAACTCATCCAGTTTAATTTTAATCCGAATTAGGGAAACTTCAGCGGGGGTAGGGAAATATCAGTACTTATTTATTTTTTTTTTTTATTTTTTTTTAACAACATCCAATTCAATAATCCGTAAGTTTATTAAACACAGTGTGAATGTCATATTCTGCCACCACCCTTCCCATTTAATAGCTCAATTTAGTTCTTGAGCTTATGGTGTGATTAACAGAAAATACAAGTCTGTGTTGTTAAACATTCCTCGTGTGCCGTTCACCACAGGGGGGAGGGGAATTCTGTTGATGAGCAATAAACTACCTTATTCTCAATCAAAACCACTATGCAAATGTAGTGGTAAAACTGCTCAACCGACCGAGAGCAGAGATATTAATTAATTTAATTAATTCTAAGAACGGAATCTGCTGAAGAGTAATAACCACATTATTCTCAATCAACAACCACTATGCTAATTTAGTGGTGCTCTGCCCTCCCCGATCCGGAGAGCAGAGACTTTTAATGAATTCAGTACCCTTTATTTTAACAACAGCCACATTCAACAACCCCTCAGTTTATGAAACACAGCGTGACGTAATATTTAGTAACATCCTAATAAGAGTTATGTTTAGTTCCACAACTCATAATGGTGCGATTTAAGTAGAATACGACACTGTGCTTTGTTTCTCCTCGTGTGCTGCTCCCCACAGGGGGGAGGGGAATTACCCACACCCTCTTCCTGCAGCAGCAACAGGGTGATTTCGAGGCGAGTTGATTTAACTGGTTAAACCGTTGAAATCTCCAGAAATCGGCGATTCGTTTCAGTACAAATCTTTACATTGCTTTTAAACCGAAGTTCCACATTACTGATGCCCTCTTTAAGGTCTCTCCGAATATTTGCCGTGCACACACACAGAGGAAACCAAAAATATTGCATCTATCTGTTCCACAGGTAATTTTATACCGTCAATCACAGAGTCTGGCGAGGCAATGTCAAAATATAGATTTGAAATTACACTCACCAGCTCGACGATTTGTTGGTAACTGTTCGCGACGCCAATTGTGAAGTAAAAAACTTCTTTGCAGCAATGTTGAGCCAATCATGAAATGAGTGAAACTGGATTCGCCTGTCAATACACTGATACCTATTGAGAGCCTGAGCGGCCGGAGAGTTCACAGCATATTACAGTTCCCCTGTAAGATACCAGCCAACTCTGAAGCCCAAAAGCGCCAAGAACCCATCTATACATGAAGAAGAGGAGGGCCCTAAAACACGCGGGTTTTCCTTTAATGCATGCCAGATGTCGAGACAAAGACTTGTTGCATTGTAAACCCACATGAGCCAAGCTTCTCCCCCACAAGACATCAGATGACCTCTTGACCTGTGTCTTCCTGAGAAGCTATGGATCACATTACAGGCAGGAATACACTTCAACCATATTAAACAGATTCCCGAGGACAAGTCACTAAACTCTATATACTTTAACAAGACTAAAATATTCCTTTACACATATCTTAGACTGCAATGTAACTTTTATCCATGTACTTTTTCTTTTAATGTTTAATTGAACTATTCATATCTTAGACTGCACTGTAACTTTTATCCATGTATTTTTTCTTTTAATGTTTATTTTATTAGCTTTTCTTTTTAATGACTGATTTTAAATGCCATTTTCTTAATGTCTTTCATTTTTGTAAAGCACTTTGAATTGCCTTGTGTTGAAAAGTGCTATATAAATAAACTTGCCTTGCCTTGCCTTGCCTTGCCTTGCCTTGCCTTGCCTTGCCTTGCCTTGCCTTGCCTTGCCTTGCCTTGCCTTGCCTTGCCTTGCCTTGCCTTACCTTGCCTTGCCTTGCCTTGCCTTGCCTTGCCTTGCCTTGCCTTGCCTTGCCTTGCCTTGCCTTGCCTTGCCTTGCCTTGCCTTGCCTTACCTTGCCTTGCCTTGCCTTGCCTTGCCTTGCCTTGCCTTGCCTTGCCTTGCCTTGCCTTGCCTTGCCTTGCCTTGCCTTGCCTTGATATCATGTGTGGCTCTGAACTGTGTATGACCTTGCAGCTGCCTCTTCTTGTGATAGGAGGAGGCAGGGCATTTCAGGTTGTTGATATTTATGAGAAGACAGACTTGCTGTCTCCTAAATATCTCATTTCTATGAAGCGTGAAGGAAGTACGTGACTCTTTCCAGAAGACGTCACAGATGACCCATCGCAGATGACCCATCGCAGATGACCCGACTTTCCGACACCCTTAGCTGATATTTAGCGCCACCTCGATTTACGACTTTGTTGTTATCTCCTGTGTTTTGGACTATATAAGCCTGGTGTTTTTTGCTGTTCCTTTGAGCAACATACCCCATGTGTGTGAGTTAACCCATATCCTTTGTATGTGATTTAACTCTGCTTCTTCTTGCAAGAATAAATTAGTTACCTGATCATTGATTCTCAACCTGGTGTCGAGTGATATTTTTCTAACAACAGTCATACGTTATTCTAACACTTTCTGAAGACATTCTTTTCGACAGCGAATTAATCACGATCTGGATGCTGCTAAATTATTTCCTGGGGTTAACCTTGTAATCAAGAAATCATTGCAGCCACTCACACTGGGTTTGCTGCGCCATTGTCTTTTAAAGAGTTGCCGATGTGAACCTCTGCCCCGTTGAGCCTTTTTGCACAGCAGTCTGCTCTGTTGGTGATGATGATGGAGGTGACGATGTAGGACTCCAGCAGGTCCACTCTCCACCAGGGGTTGGCAGACTAACCCCTGGTGGAGAGTGGACCTGCAAGATAGTGAGATTCAGGCTTCCATCAATAGCTTTGTTTGCGTCTCCATAATAGTCTGGATTACGCCCTGACTGGCTTGCTTTTCCACGCAAGGCCACATTTTCTGTGAATGAGACATTTGAAATAAATAAATATTTGGTGGATGGAAAAAAAAAATGTAATCAATGAACGTGAAAAAAAACGTTGGCCACTTGAGGGCAGCCAACACAAGTTGTGAACAGAACATCGACATATCAACTCGTTTTTTAGTTCATTGGGTAAAGATGTTTGCAATCAGTCACTAATTTATACATGAATAGCATCCCATTCAACAGCACTGGATATTTTATTGACACTATGTCGTGAAATATTCCACAACACACACAAGTTTTGATTGGTCAATTGTTGTCTGATAGAGCTTTTCAACAATAATGTTTCTAGCCTCCATGAACAATCTGTAATCTACAACTTTGCATTTTCTTTTTCAAACAATTGCCTTATTTACCAAGGGGTCAGTTCTCTGCTGTATGTTCTCGAGTCCCCTCTCAAGTCACCTCTCGAGTTCCCTCTCAAGTCTCCTTTCGAGTCACCTCTCAAGTCACCTCTCGAGTTCCCTCTCGAGTTCCATCTAAAGTCCCCTCTCCAATCCCTACTCAAGTCCCTTCTCTAGTCCCTACTCAAGTCCCTACTCAAGTGCCGTTGGAGGTTCCGCTGGGGGTCCTGCCAACTCCATGTCCTGTCCCGTTGGGGGTCCCGCCGACTACTCTTCTGCCGGGGGTCCTGCCAACCCTATGTCCTGTGCCTTTGGGGGCCCCGCCGTCACCTGTCTTGCCGGGGGTCCTGCCAACTCCTTGTCCTCTTCCACCAGGGGCCCTGCCTACTCCTTGCTCTGTTGCGTTGGTGGTCCAATCTACACCAGCCCTTGCTCCATCCGGGGTCCCATTGACACCAGCCCAGGTCATGTCCAGGAACCCGTCTACGCCTGTCCCACCGGCTCCGGGGCCTGTCCGGCCGACACCGGGTCCTGTCCGTCCTCCGGAGCTGTGCGGTCTTCGACCTTGAGCCCTGCCCCCTGAGTGCCGTGGCCCTCGCCCTCGAGCCCGGCCCCCTGACTCCTCGAACTATGCCTTGCCCCCGGGCCGTCCGCCGAGACCCCCTCCTCGAACTCTGACTTGCCCCCGGGCCGTCCGCCCGAGACCCCTCCAAGGAATGCACGAGACCCCCTCCTTGAAC
>NW_022990914.1:199842-243017 GCF_902827175.1 Gymnodraco acuticeps
TGGTGCAAATTCCCCATTTTGAAAAAAAAACATGAAACCATTGCAGAAGAGATGATGAAGCAATTCAAAGAGCACCAGTGGAAGTTTAAACAGTGAAAAACAACGCATGAAGGTCACATGAGATCTATGTGGAGCACTGAGGTGAATTATTTTATTTTCTATCATTTAATCATCTCATCGGCGTAGCAGAAGCTTCAGTGGACATTTGAAGTCACATGCTTTAAAATTAGTGTGAACTGTACCGACTGAAACCGACGGCAAGGTTAATTATTGTGGAAGGATGGACCCCATCCTGCAAAAAAAAAGGTGGCGCAGAGGGAAAGGGAGAAAAGAAAGAAGCGAGGAGGAAGCACCAAAATGTGCTAAAATCACTGATTTATTCAGAACCCCCCGTAAGGTATAGAATGACGAAGCAGAAAAATAATAAAACATATATAGTAAAAATATAACAGTATTTACATTGCATTTGATCTGGGGTTAAACTCTGGATTTTATTTTATTTTGCACTAAAGAGGAAATATTATGCAAATGTTCAGGTTCATAGTTCTATCTCCTCTAATGTGGCACAAAAACCTATATATCACACTACAGAAGAGGGGAACCCCCTATAAGCATAATAGGGCCTCTTTAACTGGTGCTGGAAAGAGTGTTTCTGTATGGTTAAATCATGGCACCCTGTGTTCTGTATTTGATGGTGACCACTCATGTGTTCATTTTAGGACATGGTTGTGTATACATATTATATATAAACATTTAAAATATCTAAATTGACTTGAATTTCAGGACAAATAGTGTGTAATTTTCATGAACTTCGTCTTCCTTTCTCTTCGCTCCGGCCCGGGTGCAGCATGCCAGAGATCTGGGACATTGAGGATTCCTAAAACGTTGGTAAAGTTCCCCTTTGCGCCCACATGTCCAGAAGCTCACGACCCCACTTCACCACAGTCTTCTCCAACGACATCTACAACATTCTCAAAGTCTCCAAAGATCTCAGATAACACCGTGAGAAGGACTAGTTCAGCACCTGTTGATCTTTCACTAGGTTTTGATCAGTCACTGCCTTTGCTGCTTTTTACTCGAAGCCCAGCGGTCCCCCCTCTTTGCGGTGCTCTGATTCACTGAGCGGTTGGACATTTCGCCCTGACTTCTCAGTATCTGTGGACTGTTGCCAACCATCTTTACTGCTGCATTGTTTTCATACAGCAATGTTCCATTACGCCAAAGGTTTCCTAGCTTTTTATTGTTCCCTTGGTTCTGTCATATAGAATCTTTACTTTTGGAAACAATGTTTTCAAAGACATGCTGTTCATACATCAGTATTATTTCTTAATGTTAGGAATTTATTTTCTTTGACTTTAGTACATTTTGTCTGGCAGGCCCAATCATTGATGTCCACATACTGTGAAGCAATACCCTTTGCATCTTGACACAATCTGACTTATTCTATTGTTCTGCACAGTGTTGATCTGGGGAAAGATTTTTCTGTAGTACGCTATTTTTATAATGTATTTGTGTGTAAGTATTTTTATGCAAAAGTTGTTGAAATGTTTCATTAGAGGCCAGCAGTGTTTAAAGAGTCTTTGGAAAATGATGTTCCCATGTTTGGAAGCTTTTAAATACAATCTTTACTGCATATCATTCAGCTTTCAGCAGGCAAGCTTTCATTCCTCATCCAGTTATAAAATTGCAGAAAGAGTTGTGTTTTTTTTTTTTAAATGGCAAAACAAGTAGACTGCCTCTAACTGTGCCCTGTCAGGACTTTTTTGTAAATACCCAAACTTTTTTTAAAATACAACTGTATGGCCTTAACAAGGTTCTCTTTCTTTCTTATTGCATTTTTTTGCCAAAGGAAGTCTTGTTTTTAAAGCTGTGTATTTGGGTTGCTGTAACGGTTAGTGATCAAAAGCTATCAGTTAGTAGGTTTTGTAAAAGTCACCTCAACCTTTTTATAGCAGTAGATTTCATGTAAATGGTAGCAGTCGTAGGTTCCTTCTTCGTGGCACATTAATGACCAGTCAATATTTAATGAAATAGGTTTTATTGCTTTCTTCCCGAGATTTACTAATGCCCTCACTTAGGTATCCCTCTCCCAGCTATGGAATAGCCAGCTGACCGCTAGCTGACAGACAACTGATCAAGATACCCCTCTTACAGACACGATGGGGATTGATCTTCTGATCTAACTTTGGGTAAGAAAGCTTTCAGATGTCTTTTATAATATGTGTCTATTTTGTCTGCATTTTAAAAAAAAAAAACTTGCCTTCTGAACCATTGCTTTCACTGGTCTTACATTCCCAAAAGATGTACAAGCCCTGTGTAAAAGCAAAAGTCAAGGCAGACTTTTGTTGCAATCTCCACCAGTAAATCTTGACGTCATGCAAACAATGATATTTAAGATGCACATTTTATTTTGGATGCATTGTGTACACATTACAGCATGTTTGCAAATCCATTACATTGAATGCTAATCCAGTGCAGAGCCAAACACCTCCACCTCACAGAGGGTCAGGTACTCCCTTTTTCCGGGGACACCTATGTAAACATAGCGGCCGTCCATCCCGTTGTCATCATGGAACTCAACAGTTTCACCTGCCGGGATGCTGGTGATTACAGCAAACCTGTAGAAGAAGCAGAAATCACTACGTTAACCTCAGGAAGGGTTTACTGAAGTAATAGGCTTTTCATTTTAAGTTCAACATGCACTCAAAGCGTCATTAGGTTTCTACGCTTTACTTGGTTAGAATGTTGGTTGCAGATATTTTAATTAGGGCTTGATAATGAACAATATTTACATTTCAGTAATGTTTAAATAAATGTTTTCAAATCATGTCACAGAATCACAATTGACGACCCTCGATCAGGCCTTTCATTTGGCGACCTTGGTATTTGTCCATTTCTGTGATCAGATCAGAACAAATTGCAGGTATCATTCATAAATGAAGGGTATTCCGCTTCAATCCTATTTCTTGGCAATACAAGGAGTTGTAATCCAAAATGTAGCACCAGGTAAACTTGAGAGAGAAAAACTGAATTGATCCTCAAACGTGTTCCAACAAAATACCAATTTAGTGACTTTTTAATATTAGTATTGTAATAGGACAGGCTCTACGTTACCTGGGATTTTCAGCACCATTGTTTACAAGAGAATCTCCAATGCGGATCTCGGCTCCATCGAGTCGTTCGTGGTATGAATCTCGGTTGGTTATCTTAACAGAAAACACTTTGTGTGTTTTGGGCAGAGCCAGCCTCCACCAGGGGTTCAAATCCCAGGCTGTGTGACTGCAGGAACGGTGACCCAAGTTGGAGTCCCGATTCCCATCAATGACCTTATATGCATCGGCATTCCCATGCACTGATGACTGTGCGGCTTTTCCTTGAATGGCCAGGTTCTCTTCTGCAACAAAAAAACAAAAGAAAGATTTAGGTTAAATCAATAACATGTAAGACTCCTGATGCAGATTGTTTTTTATTATTCATGACTCTCAAAAGATGTGATTTAATTTGCCGTCAGGATGAAGGACATAAAAGGGATAACCCCACCATATATAAACAAATAACTACCATATACTATTTGTTATTGGAAAAGAGGAATTAAAGTAATATTTATAGTCTATAATACATTGAGTCTATAGTTAAAGTTATATATATATAACTACAACTGCACTAAGTTTAACTAAATGTGTCATTCAGGCAAATTAAACTTTAAATAAGATAAGACCTGTTTTAGTAATCATAAGTGACATGAGAGGCTGGTACATCCTTTCTCTTGTTCCTATCAATGGGACCATATTTTACAACTTGAACATCATGCTAGATTGAAGAGGACTTGAAACAAACAATTGAGATCATAAACTAATAGTTACACTCTTTCCAGCGGTAATACATCAAGTGAGTTGCAGGACAAATGTTCATAGACTTCTACACAATCAGACTTTTAGAAATAATGCAGGTTTAAGGCACTTCTGCATTGAGTTAACTTTTCAGCCACTTGGCTGATATGACAGTTCCTTGTTTAGATGGAAATCACACATTATTTATGTAAGATCCCAAACCCTCACCAGTTGGGGCATGGTACCCATAGACTTCCACCTCACAGAGGGTAAGGAACTTTCCATCACCCGGTATATGCACAGTCACATAGCGTCCCTCCACGCGATCAGTGAAAGTCAGAGTGTACAATGCCTCGATTGTAGAAATTGTACCAACCCTAAAAGAAAGAGAACACAAGTGAGAAAGAAAGAAGAACTTGAATGACATGTTATACCCCCAAGGCTTCACCAGTTAGATAAAAGGTAATTTCATCATCGACTTCTATACAATCTGACTCCTTTTTGAAATCAGGGGCACCTACTGCGAAATATTAAAGACGATGCAAGTTTAACGCACTTCAGCATTGCCAATATTTTTGATAAGCAATGCAAATAAGTAAAATGACATGGTTGAAACATTTAGGAACAGTTTCTATGAGAATCTACTGGCAGAGGTGGGTAGTACATTTACAATTCAGAGGTGCTTTTACTTAACTTGAGTATTTCCATTTAATTCTACTTTCTCCTCCTACTCTTCTACATTTCAATACGGAAATAATGTCATTTTATTCCAGTACATTCATTAAACAGCTTTAGCTACTTTTAACTAAATGTATCTCTAACAATTAAACTAGGGGACTAACTCTTTAAGTCACAAAACAGTCAAAGTATATAAATAAATTAAACTTGTAAAATACATGAATATATCTAGAAATGTCACATACATATGTACATTTAATCATTAAGTAAATGTTGCTGATAATACTTTTACTTAAGAAACCTTTTGAATGCAGGACTTTTCCTTGTAATGAAATATTTAGAAACTATGGGTATCTGTACTTGTACTCAAATAAAGCATCTTAATACACCTCTGTCTACTGGTGGTGAGCAATTAACAGGGGAGAGGAGAAAATAAACAAAATGCTCAGACAGTTACACAAAACAAATGAATAAAATGTTTGCAGGAAATGTCTTACACTGGGTTTGATGTGCCATTGTTGTCTAAAGAGTTGCCGATGTGGATCTGTGCCCCGTCGAGCCTTTCTGAACAGCAGTCTAGTCTGTTGGAGATGATGACGGAGGTGACGACGTAGGGCTCCAGCAGGTCCACTCTCCACCAGGGGTTGCTTTCTGCATCAGTGTGGCTGCACGATCCAGAATGGAAGTGATTGTCACGGTTTCCATCAATAGCGCTGAAGGCAGATCCAAACACGTTTTTATAACGGTCTGACTGGGTCGCTTTCCCACGCAACGCCACGTTTTCTAGTAAAGAGACAGTTGATTATATAATTATAATACACACATTGGAAAATGGCTTAAGCTACATTAGTGTTCCAACAGATAACTGGTCCTGAATATTCAACGAACAACAACTAAAGAAAACAGAAAAAAACACAAATTACAAACAGAGAAATGCTGCATGTTTCTCACAAAGTAAATGATGACTTGATATTAGAACGGTGATCATTAAAAACTATTCCATTGTGAGCTGGGTTACGCTTTCTGAATTTGCAGCATGTTGCCTCAGCATGCACGTGTTGCCAACTTGATAAAGATGTTTATCAGTGTTTTAATGTCTATGCAGTGTTTTATTTCCAAACGCTGAACACGTGCTGATGAATTGGAGATTGAATGTGTTTTCTGTATTTGTTTGTGTCGCTTTGCTGGGATTTCTTACATGGCGATGTGTTCACAGTTACATTTAAACAGTATTACCACAATAACAATAACTAGTTATTGGAGCAGCAAAACATACAGTATCTAATGTGAGCAGTGAGATTACAATATTTTGTACATTACTGCTGAAAAACTACAATCCACAATCCAAAGGATTTTGGAGATAAAGCTATAAAGTAGACCAGTGGTTCCCAACCAGGGGTACGGGGACACAATAAACCATTTTAAATCAATTTAATTAAGCTTGGTGTCCTTCCCCCAGAACGATCAAAGTTTAAGAAAGACAAGCAAGGTCGAGTGTCTCTTTAAAAGCTCTAGTCTTAACAAAAGATGTTGAAACTGCTAGAATAAGGGTAAAGGTCAAGATTAAATGCATTTGTATTAAGGGTGACTCATCAACTAAGGAGCAGTTTGGTTAAATACAACTAGAAAAGGGTTTAACAAGAAACAATGTAGGCGCATCATCACAGATGAGTGAGGGGGCTCTTATAGAATGGAGACGAGCTCAAGAGGTAAACGAGACAAAAAAGGTTGGGAACCTCTGATCTAGACAATTAAACTTACTTTGTATAAACCTGCTTTTCTTGCTAACGGACTGTCAGGGTGTGTGGAAAATGGGACCCAAGTGCAGTTTAAAAAAGGACTAAAAAGGTTAGGTAACAAAAAGCGAGCTTTATTATAAAAAACCGAAGGCACGAACCGGGGAAACAAAACCGGGGAGCACGACAGACAGGAACAAACTTAGACGGAAACAGGCAGGAGACACGGACAAGCAGGTGACGACAGGGACATGAAATGACGACGAACAGACATGGAGCACAGGGGAAGACAAGACTAAATACACAGAAGGGTAATCACAGGACAAGACACAGCTGGCAGGTGAACACAATGAGGCACAATCAGACACAGGAGGGAAACTAACGACAGGAAATCAAACACAGGGAGTAGGATCAGACAAGACACAAGGAGGAAAACATTTCAAAACAAAAAAGGTGGAAAATGAAAACAAAAATCCAAAACCATGACACGGACAGCCTTACATTCACTTCCCTGTTATGTTTTATAGTGAAGACGTCATATACAAACGATTCATACTCACGATAAGTGGAGGCAGAGCACGTCTCCAAGAGGAGCATGAGAAGGAAAACACTAAGTTTCATCATTCTGGATGAGACCTAGGATAGTCATTAAAAGAACATATTTAACATAAAACATGTTTCTTTGTTATTTCTGAAAGGCATCATTTAAGAAATGAAAATCTGATCTAAGTGCATTGAATTTCAACATTAAGACCGCCCCTTATGTCTTTGACCAATGGGAAGTAAAAGTAAAAGTTCAACGTATTTAATACAACTGTTAATAAAATTAAAGCTGCAATTTGAATGTATACTTTATGATGAAGACCTTTCAGGAAGAAGAAGAAATTATATTATTTTAAATAATTAGCAATGGGGAAGATCTCGGTTAAATCCTTGACTTTGATATTCCTTCTCTGAGAATACATGATTTTTCGTAACCTGTCTGGAAAATATAAAAACTTCAGGGGTGGAAAATAACTAAGTAGATTTACTCAAGTACAGTACTTAAGTACAAATTGAAGGTTCTTGAACGTTACTAAAGTATTTTAGTGCCACTATATTTTTACTCCACTACAACTCAAAGGGAAATGTTGTACTTTTGACTTCACTATATTTATGTTACAGCCAAGGCCGGATTAACCACAGGGCACACTGGGCACGTGCCCAGGGGCCCTTGAGCATGCGAGGGCCCTCATTGACCACACACACACACACACACACACACACACACACTCAAATATGGCAACTGCACTCGTTCATTTTAGTTGTGGTGAAAACAAAGGAAAATGCATTTTGTCAAACCATGCGTTAGCAAGTTTGTTGAAGTTTGTATATATGTACTCACACTGTATAGTTGTGGGATGGAAGATGATCTCAAGGTGAGTGATAGAAGGCTGGCAGGTTTCCTGGGAATCAGAAGAGTCTTGCCTGAGTTCAAAGAACAATCTGGCAATGAGTGAGTGTGCAGGAGAGGCTTATATACTAGCTGATTGGAGATGAAAAGCAGCAAGGAGCCCAGGTGAGCTGACGGTGTGGGTGTGGCTGTCCAGTCGGGTGAGGTGGAGGCGGGGTCAGTGGAAAAGTACTGAGGTGCAGCACGTATGGCGAGAAGCAGACCGTGATAATAAGATCCGGGATCAGCAACTTCTTCTACTGATGTTAAAAAATGTTTATTTCATCTGGTGCTACAGTAGCTTCGTTATTGTCGATAAAATATATAGACTGCCATTTAGAAACATACAGTAAATACAATTCTGCTTCAAACAATAGGGCTAGGCCAAACTGGCTACACTGTAAAAAGGGTTCCAATGGTGAAGTCAATAAAACTCTATTTTCTAATGTAATTTATTTGCCCTAAATTGATTTTTTTTTCAATGTGCATTTAAATTAGGGCTGCAACAAACGACTAATTTGATTATCGATTAATGAAACGATTCATCGACTATTCGGACTATTACGCCTTGCAAAATTTCTCAAATGCTCTTATTTAGCCATAAACTTTTAGATTTAGCTTGAGGTTGTTTTAGGCATGTGGAAACTAACAATGAAGACAATAAAGATGAATACTTGATTCAAAAATACATATTATTAAATTAACTAAACATATTTTGAACAAAATTAACATTGCTTTTTATTTAAATGAAATACATAATATTTCACATCAAAAGAAACAACAGTGTTTTAACAAATCATATTAAATAATGTGATGACAGAACTGTAAACAGAATAGCTGAAACTTTAACAAAATAAATAACTCAGTTACCTCTCATCATTAACCCATGTTTGTATAATTGTGTTAACTCTGTGTGTTGCTGCTAGCATACATAACACCTGACGTGGAAACGTTACTCGTGGATGGGGCTACAGAGCTACTAGAAAGACAGTCGAACCCGGTGCATTCCTCCGTCTGAATGTGGAGCACTTTTGCTAAATGTTTAGACACATTTCTCGTGTTACCGCCCTTACATGCTAAACTCTTATTGCACTTTTGGCAACGAGCATCGAGACGGGTAAAGTTTAACCACACCTCGGAGCGAGTTCTCTCCGCCATCTCCGCCGTGTGTTGCTGCACTGGGTCATTCTACAGAAAAGGTGGAAGTGCTGTCACTTACTTTTGCAGACACCAAAATACATGACGTTGACCTAATACTCACATTCATTATATATGTTGAATAAATAGAGATTGTCTTTGCAATGGTACTAAATAAAAAATAAATAAAAAATGGTTTTATACGTAAATTGCAATTGATTTAAAATGCCAAGTTCAAGGAACTGCCTTGTCACTTTGATCATACATGGAAGTGGAGCCTATAGTTTTAATTTTTTTTTTTCAATAAATAAATCTAATTTATATTTACATAACATTACAAGCATTACATATAACACTGAAATGGTAAAAAAAAAACGCAAATTATTATTAATAATATCCAATAAATGTCAGTCACCCAAAATTACGTCATTGGTGTTACTGCTACACAAAATGCTTTTATTTTTGAAGTAATGTACTGTCTCTGAAGTGCCTCCTGTAACAAGAGATCATTTGAGGCAGAGCAGTGGACAAAGACATAAGTCAGATAATTCTTACTTTGTTTGTTAAAGGTGTCATTTTATCTTCAAATGTTACATGAGTCTTTCAAGTCTGTCATTAGTGTTACTCATTGCATAGCTCTAGGGGTGAACATTTGAATGGGAACATGTATTGTATTGAAGAGTTAAACGATTTTGATATTGACTGAAGCCATATTTGGTCTGACACATGGCAGCCATTTTGTTAAAATGGTAGTGTTTTCTCCAAATTGTCACTGGTGTTACTCTTCTTCCTGGTAACACGTAACACCAGTGACATTCCTATACAAATAAGCTTTGTATAAAGTATAAAAAAAATAAAAAAATAAAATTACTTTAAGCTCTACTTGTTGTGGATTCATCAAGTTAAGAGTTAGTTATTGCTATTTAACAGGTTTTAGATGTTTTTAGAAGGAATATATATATATCACCAGCTAGACATTTAGTATGCATGGCTACGTTGTTATCACAACCAAATCTTACTATCGAGAGATGTAGCCTACTACTTTAAATTCAGCTACACTACTGCCAGTAGAGATAGATGGGGAGCCACATGACTGTATCGCAGAAACTGAGAACAGAGTGTTACCAAGGACAGACCTGATGGACGTTCCCTTCCCAGATGCAGACATAACCTTGTATGTTGACGGTTCATGTAAGAGGAATCTTGATGGAACTAATGCAACAGGTTATGCTGTAGTGACACAGACGAAACTGCTCAAGGGCGTAGCATTGCCGTCTCACTTATCAGCACAGGCAGCAGAACTAATCACACTAACAGAGGCATGAAAACTGGGAAAAGGGAAGACAGTTAACATTTATACAGACAGCAACTATGCTTATTCCAACCCAGTCTCATGGCATTTCGTGTTCACCAACACGATTTTTAATCTATTGATTCGTGTTCACCAACACGATTTCCCCCTTTTTTTCGTGTTGCACAGCACGATTTTAAAAGCAATGTATTTCTACTGGTAATGACGCTCATGGAAGCACGGCATTCGTTTGTGTCGGCTGCCCTTAAAGGCAATGTGAGCGTCCATTTTCATTGGATAACGGAGAATTGTACACCCGGAAGTAAGTTAGTACACCCAGCTGACTGTCGATTGATTTTACAGTGATATCTGCACTACTCAACTCAAAAACACCAGATTATCCTTGTTAATTACACAACATTGATTGGTTTAAATTGTGTGCAATGCTTTTGTATTTTTCCCCTTCGATTCGGAGAAACAAATATTTTTTCGGAGTAAAGGATAGCAGAAGACACTACACTACCCAGAATCCCTAGCTATCGTTTGGACTACACCATGTGCTCTGTTTGACAAACCCTGTGATAGTCTTCAAGCTCTGTGATTGGAGAGTGCTCCGAGGGTTACGCCGAGCCTCGAACAGCACTTGAAATAGGATGGAACCACGGCAGACTGTCCAAAACTGGATTTGAACGGGTCCACCGCGTCCCCCCCTCCCCCACCCCATCCCCAGAACTACACATGCTGGCTATTCTGTTTCGCAACATGTTCTCTATCTATGGCACGTCTCTACTGGGAGTTGTAGTTTTAAAAGACGTTTTCGTATTTCCCATAATAAGAAGTTGCATATTACAGTAAGTGGAATACTTACTTCCGGGTGTACAATTCTCCGTTATCCAATGAGAATGGACGCTCACATTTTCTTTAAGGGCAGCCGACACAAACGAATGCCGTGCTTCCATGAGCGTCATTACCAGTAGAAATACATTGCTTTTAAAATCGTGCTGTGCAACACGAAAAAAAGGGGAAAATCGTGTTGGTGAACACAAATCAATAGATTAAAAATCGTGTTGGTGAACACGAAATGCCATGAGACTGGGTTGCTTATTCATGTATACATGTGTTTGCACAACAATGGAAAAATAGGGGGATGGTAACATCCACAAACAAACCTATTACACATAAAGAGTTGATCCTATCACTTTTGGATGCAGTACAACTCCATAAGAGAGTGGCGGTCTGTAAGTGTGCAGCACACACTACAGGGACGGACCCAATTTCCACAGGGAACCGAAAGGCAGATGAAGAGGCTAAGAAAGCAGCGCAAAGACAGTGACAGGACAATGACCAATATATTTCTGAAAATATGGAACACATTGATCATGACATCCTAAAAGACATGCAAGCGAATGCACCTGACAAAGAAAATATATACTGGAAGAAGAAGTTGTGTACACAGAATAAAGAGGGGTTGTGGGAAAGTACAGAAGGCAAATTTGGAAGTAATACAGAAGATATTCACAGCCTATGGCTTTACAAACTCTAAAAAAAAAATGGTTTAGCATGTTCTGTGTGTGCACAGTATAACCCTCAGGGACAGTTCAAACCAAAGAGAGGTAAAATAACGGAGCCAGTATCCGTTTCAGCACATTTGCATGGACTTTATTGAACTAATTAAATATGAGGGAATTAAATATTGTCTAACAATCATTGGCATGTACTCAAAATGGATTGAAGTTTTTCCAACTAGGAATCCGGACGCATTGACAGTGGCTAAAGCATTGACAAATCACATAATCCCACGTTTTGGAATTCCGGAAAAGATCTATAGTGATAATGGCACACACTTTGTAAATAAAGTAATTCAGGATTTGACAGCTGTATTTGGAATACAATTAAAAACGACATTGTTCTTATCATCCACAATCAGCAGGGTTGATAGAAAGAAATAATGGTACAGTAAAAGCTAAACTGAAGAAGATGATGGCCGAGACAGGGAAAACATGGATGAGATGCTTAGCACCAGTGATGCTAAGCACGCACATTCTACCTAGTGCTAGAGGGCTATCACCTTTTGAAATGTTATATGGAAGACCATATTATCTGCCTGAGTTAAAACAATTTGTAAGAGAGGACGAGAGTATAAGTGAAAACACAGCAGAATAAATGACAAACATTTTGAGAAGAAAAGAGATCACAAATGTTATTGTCCCCTCTGCACAGGAAGTACCTGACACTACACAGACAGTGAACCCAGGAGAGTGGGTGTTCACCAGAGGGATAAAGAGGAAGAGCTGGCACTCGCCCAAGTGGGAGGGTCCCTACCAAGCACTCCTGTCTACACCGACTGCAGTTAGAGTGGCGGAGAGACCATCCTGGATACATCTGACTGTGAAGCTGTTTAAACCTAAAGACAGAAACTCGCCTCTACTGTGGTGAAGTCTGGCTACAAAGGGAGGTGATTCCAATAAGGGCACTTGTCTCAAACCAGTGAAGAAACCAACAGAACCCAGTAGAATTGAAAGAGTGGACGTGAGCAGGGAAACAGTAACGGGTCTGAGTGATATAAACTGACGATCTACAGAGAAAGAATTAGACCATGGCATCCATTCGGATTACATTAAAACATGTGCCTATACGATCTACCTACCTCAGCCGTTTGGGTACTTTTGTATATGAATTTGTTATCTTTTATAATCATTTGTATTTTTCCAAGTTCTATGTTATTCCGTAGTATAAATAGGAGGGATATGTTGGAGAAATACTGTTTTCTCCACTCTTTGGGTTGTTTTAATGCACTGTTTGCTACCGTCGACAGACTAACTAACCCCCCAGTGTCAGTAGTCTCTGAATTTCTATCCACCAGGGCGTGCAATGATTTTGCCTCCTTTTTCACTGACAAAATTCAGAAAATCAGACAAGCAGTCAGTGCCTCTGCATCAGGAACAGCAAATGTGTTGTCTCTGTGTCCACTTAACATCAATTCAAACACCATGACACAATTCCATCAGATTAATGATAAAAACCTAGAGGACATTATACAACTTCTGAAATCCTCCTCCTGCTGCTTTGATATTATTCCAACAGGATTTTTTAAAGATGTTTTGCCTTGCATGGCCTCAAATCTACTTCATATAGTAAACAAATCTCTTCACTCAGGTATTTTTCCACAGGCCCTGAAAATTGCAGTCATTAAACCGCTCTTAAAAAATAATAATATAGATGCTTCAGTAATGAACAATTACAGGCCCATATCAAACCTCCCATTTCTAGGTAAAATCATCGAAAAAGTAGTTTTTCAACAGTTGAGTAATTTCTTGCATTTAAATAACTGTTTCCATGTGTTCCAGTCAGGCTTTCGTCCAAACCACAGCACTGAGACTGCTCTTGTAAAGGTATTCAATGACATCCACTTAAACACAGCCAGTGGCAGAACTTCAGTGTTAGTATTATTAGATCTCAGTGCTGCGTTTGACACTGTTGACCACAGCATATTACTAGACCGACTGGAAAACTGGGTGGGACATTCGGAAACAGTTCTAAATTGGTTTGAATCCTACTTAAAGGACAGAAACAACTTTGTTTCTATATGTAAATACACATCTGAGTTGACAAATATGACATGTGGGGTACCTCAAGGCTCCATCTTGGGGCCTCTTCTCTTTAACATCTACATGCTACCACTGGCTCAGATAATGAAAAACAACAAAATAAGTTACCATAGCTATGCAGATGACACACAAATGTACGTAACAATTTCACCAGGAGACTATGCTCCAATTCAAACACTGAGTAAGTGCATTGAACAAATCAATGACTGGATGTGTCAGAACTTTCTCCAATTAAACAAAGATAAAACTGAGGTAATGGTTTTTGGAGCCAAGTCAGAACATATAAAAGTTAGCGCTGAGCTTCAGTCTGCAATGTTCAAAACAACAGATAAAGCCAGAAATCTAGGTATAGTCATGCAGGGCCGTATCCAGGATTTCCTAAATACCGAGGTCCAAACATGCTAGGGGAATTCGGGGGATACCCCCCGAGATTTTTGGGATTTTCATGATCTAGTTATGGTGCTTTTTAAGTCCTATGGGGGGTCACAAATTGGATAATATATCGATTTCAAACCATGTCAGTAGGCTGACAATGTCAGCATCAATTATTTTGAAAGTGTAATACATAATAAGAATCAGTTGATTGTTACTATTAATGATCTGGACATGCAGAAGAGGCTAAAATGATCACAAAACATTGTCAACATCAGTGGCGAGCCGTGACTTTTATACCTAGGCCCTCTGACCCCCACCCCTTCCCTCGAGTTATTACGTCACAGCGTATACGTATACTTCAGCGGAATATCAAAACAACGGCCCGGGGTGCAAAACGCAATGAAAGCGACCCTCTACCACACAAAACAACACCTGTAAATAACCCTATTTGTGTTCTTTGAAATTGAAAAGGATATTGCATTGTGTTTGTTACTTTCGTTGCAGTTGTATGTCTTAAGTGTAATTTGGCATGCTTTTATTTTGAAGGCGAGTTAACGCTGTTGACAGGAAGTTGTTGTTGCTATGGAAACAAGAAACGTTTCACAGCGGGCAGAACTTGTCATAAAGTCCGCGATAATAACACCCACCCATTTAGCGGAAAGATATGATTGGTCAATTGTACTGTCATTTGACATTACTCTCTCGTTCAGTTACTATAGCGGGGCCCTCTGTGAATTCATAGCTGGACCGCCTGGACGTCCAACAGCTCCTCTCTTCACAGTAACTTGCAGAGACGAGCTTCTTTCATTTAACTCTTCACATTCCAACATAAACTGAATAGGCAGATTTGAAGGATTTATTTCTTTGGAAATGTTATTTTAAATACAATTAAATCAAGTTATTTTGGTAAAACTAATGAAAAATATAACTAAAAAAATATATTAAAAAATATATAATTTGTTTTAATGTTTTTAAATATTATTTTGTAGAATATCTTAGGCCCTCACAGAGGGCCCTGACGGCTAACCTCCAGCCTCTCTTCCATCTTCTTGAGTCTCTCTGTCTTCTTCCTGTTCATTACTCTCTCTGTCCTCTACGCTTTCTCTTTGTTCAATCTCTCCCTCGTTGTTCACTTTTTGCTCCTCTTCACTTGTCGCTCCTGCCAGTGAATCAAAAGCAATTCAGCAATTTAGTTCATTTCACTTGTTTGTTTGCATTCTTTTTTTATTTAAATCTGTTTTGTTTGATTCTCAAAAGAGAACAAAGATGTAAGCAAATTGTGTTTTATACAATTATATGTTATTATGACATCATCACAAGACTATTGTTATAGACACATTACATATTTCTCTCTCTCTCTCTCTCTCTCTCTCTCTCTCTCTCTCTCTCTCTCTCTCTCTCTCTCTCTCTCTCTCTCACCAAAGCTGAGCTTCGACTGACTGACGTAGTCTTCTCATTATATCTGAGTCAGTGTAAAAAGAAAACAATACAATGTTATATCTTCGATGTTTTACTCAAATTGAAATAAAAGAAAAGCATTACAACGTTTGTTAAAAGGTAATCCTTCTGACATTGGATGAATGTAATTAACTTTAGCTCTCTAGCTAGTTTATTCACGCAATTTAAACCAAAGTATAGCCTATAGCTGCAATATAAGTTAGTGTGCATGTTGTCGGACGTCCACTGACTAACGTAGAGCGTTCACACAGGATCTGCTGCTCATATGATGTCCTGATGAACAGAAACACAAGCAGCCCGCTGGACTCAGATCTCTAGATACCTCATCACTCCTCCGCTGCTCCGGTACAAGTCCGGGCTGCGGTGATTTGTTGATACATGTCGTCTTCTTCTGTTTGCTTTAATCGAGGCTACGTAGTTATGCAGCGCCCCCATGGTCAGTAAATGGAAGTACTACAAAGAACCCCGTTTAGTGTAATTATTTCACAAGTTTTGTTATACACAGCTCGGAAAATATTACCGAGGTCCGGACCTCGGTGACCTCAATGGTAGATACGGCCAGTGGCGGCGGGTCATTAGGGGCAGGTGGGGCACAGCCCCACCTAGTGTCAGAAGAAAGTATTACAAATAATGATTACAAAAAAATACTAAAAAATAAATAAAAAAACATATAAAATATATTTTAAGGTCATGTTTAATAATCTGATTCGTCTGTACATTTCTGTTTTAGTCTGTGTTCTTCTAATTAGTGTCTAGAGTGCCGTTTTGAGCTGTTTAGAGCCATGTGGGACAAAACCCGATCCTGCCCCTCCCTCTCACAGTCTAAGTGAACGGTGATTGTAAAAACTACACTGCGCATGCTCAGAGTATTTTTCTATTTAATGTGTGTGGCAAAAAAATAATGACCGTAGGGGCATAGTGCTCCCATCCCCACCATACGTCATCTCACATAATTCAGAATTGATTGGCTGTAAGTACTCACGTGTGCAGTGCTGCGAAACGTCACGTGTAGTTTGAAGAGGAGACGAGAGAGTAGCATATAGCTAACATCACCAGCGATTAAAAGAAGTAAAAAACTGAAAGAAAATGAATGAAGTTGACCATTTACTGGAGCACACATTTGAGACACTTAGTCTCGGAGAGAAACTGGAGGTAAAGCGCCTCGGTGCCCACCATCCACCGGATTTCCAAATGGTCCAGACTGCGGGCAAAGTTAAACGTGGGTTTAACGCTGAGTGGTTTGCTAAAAAGAAATGGCTAACGGCGAGCATCCAGAAGAATTCCCTCTTTTGCTTTCCTTGCCTGCTTTTTGGTGAAGATCAAGGTACTTGGTCGAGGACAGGTTACAAGGACTTCAAGCATCTTTCGGAGAGGACAATGAAGTATGAGAGCAGCAACAGTCATTTGGAAAATGCCGTAAAATTGGGATTACTTGGAAGGGTGAATGTTGCAGCTCAGATTGACAGCGCCTACAGACGCGGCATTGATTCTCATAATAGGAAGGTGGAAGAAAACAGGTACGTGCTTGGTCGGATCATCACCTGTATTAAACTGTGTGGGAAATGTGAGACAGCACTGCGGGGCCACAACGAGTCGGCGGACTCTCTGAATCCAGGGATATTCAGGTCAATTTTCGAGACAATGTGTGAGGGCGATTCCAGGCTTCAACGGCACTACGAAGCTCAGCTTGTTTTCAAAGGGACATCAAGCACCATACAGAATTAACTCTTGGACTGCATGTATGATGTGTACAGGGAGGAAATAGCCAAGCAAGTGGACAACACATCATTTGTTGCCGTTCAGGCCGACGAGACAACCGATGTCTCCTGTAAATCGCAAATGGTGATTGTGCTGCGATACATTATGCCTGACCTCACAGTTACAGAGCGTTTTTTGGAGTTTGTGGAAGTAAAGGACAAAACTGGTGTAGGTCTCTCTAACAGCATCAAGGCTGTTCTGGAACCCCTGAAGCTGAAAGAAAAGCTAATCGCTCAGACCTATGACGGGGCGGCCGTCATGAGCGGTAACGTGCGCGGGGTACAGACGGTGATGAAGGAGACGTACCCAAACGCTCAGTTTGTTCACTGCTACGCCCACCAACTGAACCTGACCCTGCAGCAACTGTGTTCAGCAAGGATGAGCATCCTGAAGGTGTTTTTTGCAGATCTAACTGCTTTTTCCACTTTTTTCTCCGGTGCTCCAAAACGTGTTGCAGCTCTTGCAGAGGCAACACAGAGACGCATACCACGGCCACCGGCTGTGAGATGGAACTTTAAAAGCAGAACTGTGAACGCGGTTTGGGAGACCCGAGATGCACTACTTCAGTGTATGAAGCATATACGTGCACAACCAGGATGGGATGCGGTCACCATAAGTGAGGCATACGGCCTGTCAAAGAAACTGCGGAACCGAGCATTTATGCAGCTCCTGGAGTTTTTTTCGTTGCTTATGCCAGAAGTGGATGTTCTATACAACACTCTGCAAAACGAAGCATCGATGCACCTGGGATCAACAGCGCGCTCTGCCGTTTCAAGGAAAATGTTCAGAAAATGAGGCAGAAAACTGATGCATTGGCCGCCACTGCTCATGATGGAACAGACGAGCCAGGCCGACGAGTCAGCAGCACAGCGCCGGTGATGAAGGAGGCTTGTGACACAGTCATCTCACAGGTGGAACAGAGGTTCTCACAGAGTGACCATTTGATCGCTGCAAAGCTTGTTGACAGCTCATTCTTCCCACAGCATGTCCTGTCATTTCCTACACCTGAGCTTGACTGCGCCGTGAAACTGTGGCCTGCGTTGGGAAACAAGGAGAAGTTGAAGTCTGAGCTGACCACGCTCTACCGCCACAGTGAGCTTCACACTGGAAACACTGCCCTGTCTCTGTTGAAATCCATTCACGAGAACAACTTGGAGGAAACGTTTGCTGAGACTGTTATTTTGGTCAAAATAATAGTGACAACTCCGATGACGACATCCGAGTCAGAGAGGAACTTTTCCACCCTCAAAAGGATAAAGACTTTCACTCGCAACACCATGGGACAGCCGCGACTTAACGCATTGGCCATGCTTTCAATTGAAAGCCAGTTGATCCAGCAACTACAGGACTTCATCCCCAAAGTGATAGACACATTCTGTCAGAGGAAGGACCGCCGTGCCGCTTTTCTTTTCAAGTGAGCCTTCAGCTTTGGTAAGTTCATTTATGTCATATATTTTGTTGATCTTCTGTGTTTTGCCTCTGCTGGATCGATTGATATTGTGACCTCGATGATGAGTGTCTGTGTTTTCCTTATATTTACAGTCTATGGTGTTTTAATGCTAAAGCATTACGGTTGTTGTTATTGTTAAGAATTACTTTGTGATGGTGACCTTTACTCCATGTATGAAGGTGCATTACTATGACATCCCCACGCTGTGTACGTAAATGTATGCGCTCACAGTGTTGCTCCTGTGGTCTTCAGTATGTCATTTGACACTCCCCCTCTCTCTCTCCTCCCCCCCTCTCTCTGTCCCCCCTCTCTCTCTCCTCCCTCTCTCTGTCCCCCCCCCCTCTCTCTCTCTCTCTCCCCCGACCTCTTTCTGCCCCCCCAGTTTTGTACACCTAGAAACGCCACTGGATACGGCCATGTATGGACTCTGACCTGAGTTTCAACAGTCACATTAAAACAGTTACTAAATCAGCCTACTATCACCTAAAGAATATATCTAGGATTAAAAGACTAATGTCACAGCAGGATTTGGAAAAACTTGTCCATGCTTTTATCTTCAGTAGACTCGACTACTGCAATGGTGTCTTCACAGGTCTCACTAAAAAATCTATTAGGAAGCTGCAGCTGATTCAGAACGCCGCTGCTCGAGTCCTCACTAACACTAAGAAAGTGGATCACATCACTCCTGTTCTGAAGTCTTTACACTGGCTTCCTGTGTGTCAAAGAATAGATTTCAAAATACTGCTGCTGGTTTATAAAGCACTGAATGGTTTAGGCCCAAAATACATTTCTGACCTCCTGCTAAATTATGAACCATCCAGATCTCTCAGGTCTTCAGGGACTGGTCAGCTTTCTGTCCCCAGAGTCAGAACTAAACATGGTAACGCAGCGTTCAGTTATTATGCTCCAAATATCTGGAACAAACTCCCAGAAACCTGCAGGTCCGCTGCAACTCTGACTACTTTTAAATCCAGGCTGAAGACTTTTCTTATTGTCGCTGCTTTTAATTGAACTATTCATATCTTAGACTGCACTGTAACTTTTATCCATGTACTTTTTATTTTAATGTTTAATTGAACTATTCATATCTTAGACTGCACTGTAACTTTTATCCATGTATTTTTTCTTTTAATGTTTATTTTATTAGCTTTTCTTTTTAATGACTGATTTTAAATGGCATTTTCTTAATGTCTTTCATTTTTTGTAAAGCACTTTGAATTGCCTTGTGTTGAAAAGTGGTATATATATCATGTGTGGCTCTGAACTGTGTATGACCTTGCAGCTGCCTCTTCTTGTGATCGGAGGAGGCAGGGCATTTCAGGTTGTTGATATTTATGAGAAGACAGACTTGCTGTCTCCTAAATATCTCATTTCTATGAAGCGTGAAGGAAGTACGTGACTCTTTCCAGAAGACGTCACAGATGACCCATCGCAGATGACCCATCGCAGATGACCCGACTTTCCGACACCCGCGGCTGATATTAGCGCCACCTCGATTTACGACTTTGTTGTTATCTCCTGTGTTTTGGACGATATAAGCCTGGTGTTTTTTGCTGTTCCTTTGAGCAACATACCCCATGTGTGTGAGTTAACCCATATCCTTTGTATGTGATGTATCTCTGCTCCTTCTTGCAAGAATAAATTAGTTACCTGATCATTGATTCTCAACCTGGTGTCGAGTGATATTTTTCTAACAACAGTCATACGTTATTCTAACACTTTCTGAAGACATTCTTTTCGACAGCGAATTAATCACGATCTGGATGCTGCTAAATTATTTCCTGGGGTTAACCTTGTAATCAAGAAATCATTGCAGCCACTGTTGGGGATTTGGAGGGATAACTGATCCGCTTTTCAAATCTCCGCGCGTTCCTATGAAGCTGGTTATAATACAAGAAGGAATCCATATCTACAAAGTAACCGTTAACAATAATCTACTTTAATGGCAATATGACAATGCAATACAATCATTACAATACAACATGATATATTACAGTTATATTGTAATGCTTAAGGAGTAATGCCGGCTTACTCCTGCCCTGGTCCGCATACTGCAGAGCTACTTTCACCCGAGGGCAGCATGTGAAGAAGAGGCCGAACGCCAGGGATCCACCGGATATATACCAGAGTAAGAAGGAGGGGTTTGGTGTTAGGTCAGCTGGTCATCTTTTCAGGTCATCTCATTGGGAGACGCAACGCAGCAGGAAACGCAGCAGGAAACCAAACAGGCTCACTTTCCAACAAAAGGTCTCAAGGCCTGCATACCTACACCTCCCCCACAGAGCAATAAAACCCTGTTTACTCCAACCAGCCCAGAATGTTTATAGCCATTTGTAGTCCTTACATTTATGAAAGGATAAAACAGAGAAATCAATATAAAACACAAACACAGGTATTGTTTGAACAGTATTCACTTAACTGCTACTGTTGATAAGCACCAGAGAAACCCAAGAGACCTCTCTTAATAGCACAACCACTGTAGCTCGTTCTAAGTTGAATGCAAATCAGGACATGCTCTCACCTTCCCCCATCTTCCTTTGTCCTCAAAAACACATGTCAACAGGCCCCAAATGCAGCTCACAGTTTTACCCAAATTATTCTCATTTTAAGCTTATCCATAGTTTGCTAACATGAATAAATACAAATATAACTCTACAAATCCCCCTTTTTATCTCCTTCTCCAGAGATAAACTTAGACAAGGCATTTTGAAATATACCCACTGTCATTATTTTCTACTGTGTCCGTAAATCCATCCGAAGCTGGTATTTAGAGTACTTGAAACCTTCATGGAGACAGAACACCACTTTCCATGGCAGTGAAGGAACCATGAGGGGGTAGCTGAGTGCTAGAATCATCAGCCCCCCCCCCCCTCGGAGGAATAGCCCACAAGGACAGCTAATAGGGAGGGGGAGATGCAGCTTGCCCTTCACGGGTGGAACTGATCAGAGCGAAGTAGACTCCTCTGCTGCCTCGACAAGTTCCCTGTGCCGTCCTGGCTTGCCGTGTCTTTGTCCCCCCAATCCGCTGACGGCAGCTTCTGGGCTGCCTGCTAGAGAGATGTCTTCCTCCTCCTCGTCCTCCGGCCCGCTGATGGCGGCTTCCGGGTCGATGCTGTAGAGATGTCTCCAGGGTCCTCCTTCTCCGGCCCGCTGATGATGCCTCCCGGGTCGTCTGCTGTAAGGATGTCTCCAGGGTCCTGCTCCTCCAGTCTGCTGCTTCCGAGTAGTCCACGTCTGCCAGGGCCACGTCCGTCCTGATGTCGTCCCCTGGTCCTAGCAGGTGGTTTCCCCGCCGCACACTGGCTCCCGTGGTACGAGCTGTCCCCCTTTTCTCCCAGGCAGACGGCATAAGAGGTCCGCTGGGTCACTCGGTCGGGGTCGGAGAGCCTGGGGTTGAGCCACTTTGTCCTCGTGCTTCTCGGGTCCCCCTTTTGGCGCCAGTGACCTGTGTGGAGAAATCTGATACAACTCCCTCAAGCCTACGCTCAGCTGTTTTGACCCACTTGGAGCCTGTTGGTGGGGTGTCTTGAAACAACAGCCGTCTGTGAACAGGTTTTCCAAATTAATTGTAGCCCTCCTATCTGCCAGTGCAGCTTCAGAATCTTAATACTTGGACTGTGCCAACTAAATAAGAACCCCAACATCTTTAGGTAAACTAAATAACATATTTCAATAGCTCTGAATTTCTGACAAGCATCCGTGTTTATTTTTAAATGAAATCCTATTTAAAATCCAAATATAATATGAACTGCTAATGTTTCTGGTAAAGAAACACACTAATGTTATGGATTAAAAAACAACCAAAATCACGATGCTAACAAAGTGAATGATTTCCTGGTGATACTGCTTTTACCTGTCAGTGCTTAGATATTATCACGCTGAAAAAATGAATACAGAATTCCAACAAACTGTCATCAAATGTCTTTCTATTATAAATTTAGATGAAATGTATATCCCCATAATGACCTAAACAATAAAGTCTATGGCTTTTACTTCTTTACCAGGCTAGTTACATGATGTTGTCTAAATTAAATTCTGTCTCAATACACTACTATGTTTTAGCTTTAACTGTAATATGTTCTTTCTACATTTCAAACCTCAGTTACTCTAATGTCTGTTAAAATATTACAAAATTGTTTCATTATCACAGGTCAACTTCTTCGGTTTCACAGTAGCCCCTTGGCCACTGCTTCTGTGTTACCTGTTATAATTCAAATCAATATTTAGAAACATCTCAACATTCATCAAACAGTATCTTATCCCCAGATATGGAGCAGGTTAATTACATTCAATGCTCAATCCTTAAAAGAAAAATGTAAATTGTGAATTTTACAGCCATGTTGACATTTATACATTATACTCACTCCCCCCTTTTACACATGAAATCATGTGTAACAAAAGCCTGTAATGGGAGGGGAACAAAAACTGTCAGGTAATTGGTTAGGAACATAACGAACATTATTATCATTATTTCCACAGTGAACACTTCAGTGAAAAGAAGTGTTCCTCTCCGTCCTTCAGGCCTAAAAGAAACAGAATCTTCAGATTGTAGTTTTACATTTGCAAACCGCCAACTCATGTGAGAGGAAAATATCACATGTGCGGTTTCCCCTTTTTGTGGAATTTTTAGGAAACCTCTCGTTTCCCTTGGAGCTCCAAAATAATATGTTAGTCCAAAAACATGCTTGGTTAGTTATTGTTTTAGAATCATGCAGTTACACTGATCACATGCCGGCATACATTCACACTCACACTGTCTGGTTGTCATGTCAAGTTTGGTCAGGTTCACCCCAGAGTCAGTCATCCACAGTGCCTTGTCAAGTTACACTGTCGGTCAGGGTCAAAGGTCAGTTGGTCTCCGTCTTTTTTGGCCATGTGTCGTGCTCTGCAGAGACTTTGACATTTCAGCATAGGCCAGTATCCTTTGTCTACAAAAATATGTCACGATTTCAACTATAATTTTTAAGATGATTCTCACTTGTCATTGGGTCTTCCGCCTCCCACTTTTCCTGAAACTTGGTACAAACTCACTTCCTTCGAGTACCACTACTAATTAAAATGTCTAATGATCTATTTCAGAAACTTTTGTACAATAACTATTATCTTGAGTCAAAACATTACTAGGATCTGTGTCGCTCTGCATTTCATAGCTCATTATAATTCTGGTCTACTTAAAAAACGATGTTTAAACTCTTTAGCAGTGTGTGGAACCTTGGGTGTCCGAACATGCAACAATTACTCCCTCCTTTATCAAGGATTTAAAACCGAAGTCTGGTAATAACTATGCCACAATGGTGAAATCAACACTTTAGATTGGAATTTAATATGTGGCTTGGCACTAGCCATTAATACAAACAAAGATTTGTCCTATAGAGTGGTTCCTAAAACTATCCTTTTAATGGTGATCAATATTGTAACCAATGAGATCACTACTTTATTCACGTGTGAATAAAGTATCTTAAAGAATGAATTGTTAACATGATGAAAATATTGAAGAATATGGTTCTACTCTGTCAGTGTGTTTTAGGATGATTATCATTTTACTTTAATAGTTTCCTCTTTACTGCTATTTTTAATTTACCAAATGATTAATAATCTTTCTGTCTTTACGTATTTATGAAGTTAATTCAAGTTATTTAAATGTGCGTTTCGTGAATAAGTGTGTTTATGTGTAACTCACTCATTCCCGTTCTCCTTTCCTCCTCCCCTGGTTTTCTCAAGCCGTGACCCCGGCCTCCTCACTTCTAATCGACCATGCCAACTCCTCTGATTCTGTCTTCTCTTCAGTCCATCAGCTGTTGAATCCATCCGCTGTAACTTTTGTAGGCAGCCATTGGCCCAGTCACATCTGCAGCCCCATCATGCCACTGTTGTTGCACTCCTCCTTTACAGTCTCTCTGCTGTTTTTATGGAGGGCGGATTCTGCTCTCATGTCTATTGTGCCAAATCTCGCAGCGCAGTTTGGAACTTCATGTCCTGTTTGAGGGACCGATGAGAGTTTGCCTCTTTGTCAGCATACTGGTTTGGTTCTGGATGCCTCAGGTCGTTGTTGGTTCAGCTCTGGTTCTCTGTCTGTACGATGGAGAAGGAGGAGTCTCCTGTTGGGTTAGGTCTCGTTGTCTGCTTGGAGGGTCGGGATCAAAGCCTTTCTAACTCAGAGGGGGAGTCCAGGTCCCGGTACACATTACCTATAAGAAGTCTAGCACACTGATGTTAAATAAATCCAACCCTTTCCACTCTGTCTCTTTCTAATCATACTATCTGTCTTAGTTGTTAAATGCCATCTAAACAACATAATTAATGTCTGATATTACAAAAACTCACTCCAAAAATTGTTTCATCCATTGTTACATATTTACCCAACACAACTCTGAAATACTTACATGTTTCCAGCATCACATATTCCACACACTATGAAAGAACATCTCCATATCTTCTCTCATTTTAAATCCCACTGTTACTTCGAACAATAGTAAACCTGCAGAGCACACCAATCGGATCACAGTAATGAAATTTGAATGAAGTGTAGGCCTATGTCTTCTTTCTGAACATTTATTTATATTGTCTACATTTGCAAACAGTTCGAGTGTAAAATGTGTTTTGCACAATGTATTTACACTCTACAGATTCTTGAGTTTACTCATCTCCTGTGCTGTCGTTGTAAAAAATGTTCAATCCCTTATTGTTTTGTACCAGTTTACCAAATCAGTTATAATTAATATACTGGGAACGTGCTTCCCGTCTTCAATACCGGCCAGCAATGTAATGATTAAAACTCTAAGCTCGCATAAGTTTCAAGGGTGTGATACCCCCTTTTCAGCCACTAGATGGCAGCAGCAGAAGGTTTCAAGGGTGTGATACCCCCTTTCAGCCACTAGATGCAGCCAGCAGAAGTTTCCAGACAAAGGGAAACGCTCTACCTTGGTTTAATATATAACAGACCTCTGGCTTTAAGCTTTTAGCATTTGGTCTGTTATTTAAACCCCAGTTTTAAACGGCGACTTCGATCTGATTTATCGAGTTTCCAGGTTTTGCCGTGCAGGATTCAAACCTCGCATTCACACAAACATCACCATCTCTACGCCACTCAGGAATAAACTACCTGCAGATCCGCGCCAAACTGCTCTATTTTACGTCACGCAGGACTTTCGTCTACCTGTCGATCAACGTTTACGTTTTGTATATAACTTTCCTAACATAGTAAAATATGCATTGTATATTCCATTTAAACTATAAAAACACTGTGAAACGCCTACAGACAATCCTAAAGTTTTAGCGTATCCAATTACAGACAGGCGACTTTCATCGTCTGCTTACCTTATTTGCAAAGTTGCAGAGTCCTGCTGATTGTCTGAGATGTTTGAAAGCGTCTGAATTCTTCCTCAGCTTCGTTATAGACGTCGGGGTCACCATTTTGTTGGGGATTTGGAGGGATAACTGATCCGCTTTTCAAATCTCCGCGCGTTCCTATGAAGCTGGTTATAATACAAGAAGGAATCCATATCTACAAAGTAACCGTTAACAATAATCTACTTTAATGGCAATATGACAATTGCAATACAATCATTACAATACAACATGATATATTACAGTTATATTGTAATGCTTAAGGGAGTAATGCCGGCTTACTCCTGCCCTGGTCCGCATACTGCAGAGCTACTTTCACCCGAGGCAGCATGTGAAGAAGAGGCCGAACGCCAGGATCCACCGGATATATACCAGAGTAAGAAGGAGGGGTTGGGTTAGGTCAGCTGGTCATCTCTTCAGGTCATCTCATTGGAGGCGACGCAACGCAGGCAGGAAACGCAGCAGGAGAACCAACAGGCTCACTTTCAACAAAGGTCTCAAGGCCTGCATACCTACACCTCCCCCAGAAGCAATAAAAACCCTGTTTACTCCAACCAGCCCAGAATGTTTATAGCCATTTGTAGTCCTTACATTTATGAAAGGATCAAAACAGAGAAATCAATATAAAACACAAACACAGGTATTGTTTGAACAGTATTCACTTAACTGCTACTGTTGATAACCACCAGAAAACCCAAGGGACCTCTCTTAACATCACAAACACTGCAGCTAGATCTAAGTTGAATGCAAATCAGGACATGCTCTCACTTCCCCCATCTTCCTTTGTCCTCAAAAACACATGTCAACAGGCCCCAAATGCAGCTCACAGTTTTACCCAAATTATTCTCATTTTAAGCTATCCATAGTTTGCTAACATGAATAAATACAAATATAACTCTACAGCGGCCGCGGGGGGGAGAGCTTTAGAGAGCTCTCTCCTGAAAGACTGAGAGGCTCTGATAACCTCAGCTCAGTGAGGTAAAGGCACATTTATATGATCATGAAAGTTATATTTTCATCTATTCTCTTATAGTATCAAATACTATATGATAGTAAAAAAAAGTTGTTATTAATAACATTAATAGTCAATGGGTGCTGTTGTGTTCCGTGTATAGAGCTGTGTGTTTGTGGGAGCCCCCAGTGTGGTGAGTGATAATAGCGCAGCTTTATCTACAACAGGAAATAGTCATACAGGAAGTTGTGTCAGTCAGTTGGGAAATTACATGTGGCAGTCCAGTTTTTGTTAGCTCCACAATCTGGCTTCATCCATCTTCTGGAGACTCGTTAAGCGCATTGTCTGTAAGTAAATATGTTAGTTGAAACTATATTAACGTAAGAACAGTGTTTATTTCATAATTTGATCGTATTTCTTACCTTTTATTATGCAATGTTAAACTGCATCTGCACCACTAGACCTAAGCTAACGCCTCATGTCAATGACAATGTAACAGTAATCCGCTAGCGTATTAGCTCGTTGTTAGCTTAGCCTCTTTAGCATATTAGCTCGTTGTTAGCTTAGCCTCCTTAGCATTTAGCTAAACTCTTGTTTTCTCTTCAGTTATAACATAGATTAGTTTGTTAGCCTTCTAAGTTGTCTAACTAGTCTAGCATGACTATAGCATGGTAATTTATGTTGTGTTTCTGTATACCTGTCATGTATACTTATCCCATTGCAACTGTAAAACAATGTATTTTTCTTGTGTGTTACAGTTTTACAATAAAGAATATAAGAATATTCAAGAGCTTCAGTAATCTCCAATTCAGAATCCCGTTCTCCTGGAATTATTCGAAGTTCATGTTTATGCTGACTGAATAGCTAGATTCCAGGAACATCTAGTGAGAACAGTACAGGTGCTATTCCACCAGACGCGTTACGGCTCAGAAGCGACCCAGAAGCGCTGGGCTCCGCTCAAAATAGGAATCAAGTCTATTTTTCGACGCAACGCAAGGCGTTGCAGAGGCGCCGGGTAGGAAGTGGACCGGTCAGAGCATCCAGCCCATCCCCAAAATAAACTAATTTTGCAGACCCTATCCCTCCGTAATCTTTCAAGTTGGAGGAGAAATGCCAGCGTTCTCCTCCGGTTTACAGGCACTGTGTAAATTATATGAAGAGTTTGGTTCCAAAACGCTATAAATCCATGTTGATTTAATTGAGTAAAAATATATTTTCTTTACCAAGAAAAGTGGCAAGTGAAAAACTATTTTCTGTTTCAAACTTTCACATAGCATCTTGAGGTTATAATAATATTACAAATTAAAATCCAGAATTAGATTTTCAAAGATTTATTTATTTAAAAAACTGATCATTTTTTCCCCAAAATGCAATAAATCCATGACACGTTTTTTTCCCTCCAAAATGCAATAGATCCATTTTATTTTTCATATTGAAACTGTGCAAAAATACATAACAGTAAGTCAGTTGATACATATGAAAACCTCTGAACTTGGTCAATACTAAACTTATATATGGGCACTGGGCCAAAAATACATTAATCATCGCTCCCAAAATGTATTTAACGGGTCATCTTGTTAATGCTACACATTCATAACAACAATAAAACATTACATTGAGGAAAATGTATCATGAACAGAACAACAATATCACATTAGACCACAGAAATTCCAAAATCACATTCATCTTTGCCATGTTACATTCATATTAGTGCTGTACGTTGTACGATTGTCTTGTGCATACTATAAATCCATTGCATTCATATAACTATATCTGTGTAAAGAACTGTAAAGAAGATTGAAAACTGATTTGCACAAGTCTTGTGCATACTATAAATCCATTGCATTCATATAACTATATATGTGTAAAGAATTTGTGCCCAAGCAATACATCAGACAGCTATAGGCTAAGTGATACTAATTCCTTAAGTAGGCTACATTTTAACATGAAAACAAACGAAAAAATAGCAAGAAACTTAAACATTAAAGATTCAACAGAAAAGCTTAATTGTGCCTTGTTCACTTCATGATATAACCTAGGCTACACATCAGGCTGCGTTGAAAAGCCAGTGATGTGCTTGTTGTGAATTAAGCTGTCATTATCTAGCCTGTGTAGTCCAGCCTATCACATCAACATAGCGTCGTTTAATGATCCACACGTTTTAAGAGCAGGCAGTCCTGTATGAATAATATAATTTGTAAATCAAAATTAAACTCACCCAAAACGCTGCAAAAGGTGGCCTTGCAGACAGGAATTTTTGTGGGATGATCTTCGGTCAGCAAATGATATTCATTAGTGACCTCCCTTCCTTCTGCATATCGCTGTTGACAACCTTTGGACGTCTCCGCTGAACGTTTTGACAGTGATCAGCTGCAAAAGGACTGCTCGATTTTAGTAGATCCAGAGTAAAAACACTGAAGTTTTTTAATAGATCCCCTGGGTCAATGTGTCTGCTGACAGAAGTTTGCTTTTGTATGAGAATGATAACAAGCGACAGCCGGCATTTTTCCTCCTCCGAGTGTCTCATTTTCTTAATCTCCTCACGTACATGATTACATTTCGATGGCTTGCGTTTCTTCCACACCGCAGAAACCACCACAGGTTCATCAATGCCGTCAAAATTATTCATGTTTTTATTGTTTGTTGGAAGTAGATAATGACGAAAGCCGGTACATTCAGGGTGCCGCCATTATTGTGTTACACTGCGTGGAATGCTCTGTGATTGGTTGAGGGCGTGGAATGGTGCGCTGTGATTGGTTGAGCGGATGTATCGCATTCTGTAGAGAAGGGAGACTGGCATTTGTCGCTGTTTGGAAAGAAAGTGAGAAAACAGGACAGAGTAACACGGCGGGATATCGCGTTTTGCGGGAAATTAATGTTGACTTTTCAATACCGACGAAATACAATACTGATTTCGGCGGAACTCATTTTTTTCAAAAGTGGCGTTTATCGCGTTTTGAAACCAAACTCTTCATATATACAGTGGGGAAAAAAAGTATTTAGTCAACCACCAATTGTGTAAGTTCTCCCACTTAAAAAGATGAGAGGCCTGTCATTTTCATCCTAGGTACACTTCAACTATGAGAGACAGAATGGGGGGAAAGAATCCAGGAAATCACATTGTAGGATTTTTGATGAATTAATTGGTAAATTCCTCGGTAAAATAAGTATTTGGTCACCTACAAACAAACAAGATTTCTGGCTCTCACAGACCTGTAACTTCTTCTTTAAGAGCCTCCTCTGTCCTCCACTTGTTAACAGTATTAATGGCACCTGTTTGAACTCGTTATCAGTATAAAAGACACCTGTCCACAACCTCAAACAGTCACACTCGAAACTCCACTATGGCCAAGACAAAGAGCTGTCAAAGGACACCAGAAACAAAATTGTAGACCTGCACCAGGCTGGGAAGACTGAATCTGCAATAGGTAAGCAGCTTGGTGTGAAGAAATCAACTGTGGGAGCAATTATTAGAAAATGGAAGACAAACAAGACCACTGATAATCTCCCTCGATCTGGGGCTCCACGCAAGATCTCACCTCACCCGGGGTCAAAATGATCACAAGAACGGTGAGCAAAAATCCCAGAACCACACCGGGGGGGAACTAGTCAATGACCTGCAGAGAGCTGGGACCAAAGTAACAAAGGCTGCCATCAGTAACACACTACGCCGCCAGGGACTCAAATCCTGCAGTGCCAGACATGTCCCCCTGCTTAAGCCAGTACATGTCCAGGCCCGTCTGAAGTTTGCTAGAGAGCATTTAGATCAGGCATGGGCAAACTAAGGCCCGCGGGCCACATACGGCCCGTTGGACCTTTTAATCCGGCCCGCGGAATATTGGTACAAAATTGTCCAAATATAGTAATGACCGCATTAATTTTGCCTTTTTCCTGCAATTCCCGTAATTTCAGTTTATTCCACTAGATGGCGCACTCTAGACACAATTGACCACTCGGCAACCCGGCAAGATCTAAGAACCGCATATGTCACCCTTACAATGGAGGGGGTCGAGATTAACCTGAGCAATCATGGCGAGTACAGCGAATACAAGTTGTAACAAGTAGTAGCGCTGAGCAAAGCGACTAAAACGCGACCACACACTTATAAAAAACACTTATATAAAGTCAGGCAACACTAACCAGCTTAGTGTGATTCTGTTTATTTTACCTTACTTTAATGACCATCCGTTCGCCGTTATTGACCATTGTGAAGAGGCAGATGTTTTCCTGTTGTTTTGTATTATTGCAGCTATCGGATGGAATCAATGGGCTACATGTGGCCATCACAAGTAAAATCATAACGAAAACTACGCCGGTAAAATTTGCCGGCTTATGCCACAATATGATAACAAGTAGTCAATATAGTCTGATTAGCTTCGGTTGCTATGCTAACATCACCTGTAGAATGCCAGAGAAACTTTCATAACAGCGTTGTGATGCCAAACAGCGTCAATTCAGACTGACACACATTCACTGATGGGGATGGGGAATATTTATCAGCTGCTTGTGTGACAGTCAGACAGTGAACACTTTCCAGCGGCCGCTGCTGGGAGTTAACGGGAGAATAATCTCCGGTGGACGAGCCGCGCTCCAGCGGGCGGTAATGCCACTGAAACACATTAATAAACAATGCACCACGGCACTCTGGAGAAAGGTATACGGCTGGAGAAGTAGTTATTTAATTTAATCTGGCTTCGTAGGATTAAAAACAACCCAACGCAGTCCTCTATTGATGTTATGAGCGGTGTTGCGGAGAAAATCAACCACGTAAAATGCAGTGTGGGTCTTAAGAACTTCGAAGGCACGTTATGTCATGACGCAAACGATGACGCAATAATTCACCTTTGAACCTAATTCACATTTGAACCTGCATTTAACAATGAGTGGACCAAAGAAAAGAAAAGTCGACAATGAGTGCCGAGTGTTTAAAGAGGAGTGGACAGCGAAATATTTTTTCACCGAAGTGCGATCAAAGGCTGTATGTCTTATTTGCCAAGAAACCGTTGCGGTATTCAAAGAATACAACATCAGCCGCCACTTTTCCACCAAGCATGCTAACTATGCTAGCAAACAGTCAACGCAAGAACGGGCGGCTACTGCTCAGAGGTTGGCAGCCAATTTAAAGACTCAGCAAAATATTTTTCTCCAACAAACTTCTATTCAAGAGTCAAGCACCAAGGCAAGTTATTTGCTAGCATTCAAATTAGCAAAGGCCAGCAAACCTTTCTCCGAAGGGGAGTTTTTGAAAGAATGCATGGTAGAGACAGCAGGTCTCTTGTGTCCAGAGAGCAAAAACAAATTTGAAAAAATGACTTTATCACGCAGGACAGTGACTCGCCGTGTAGAACTAATTGACGAAGATTTGGCCAGCGAGTTAAACAAAACAGCTGAGTCATTTAAGTTATATTCGTTAGCACTGGACGAAAGTACCGACGTAAAAGACACCGCTCAGCTCTTAATTTTTATCAGAGGGATTAATGACAATTTTGAGATAACGGAGGAGTTTTTGACCATGGAATCTCTAAAGGGGACAACACGAGGAGAGGACTTGTATGGCAGTGTGTCTGGTGTCATCGAGAGGCTGAAGCTACCTTGGTGTAAACTTGCCAATGTCACCACAGATGGATCGCCAAACTTAACAGGAAAAAAAGTCGGGCTGCTGAAAAGAATCCAGGATAAGGTGAAAGAGGAAAACCCTGAGCTGGATGTCATTTTCCTGCACTGCATAATCCATCAGGAAGCCCTGTGTAAATCTGTATTGCAACTTGATCATGTTGTGAAGCCAGTCGTAAAACTCGTTAACTGTATACGAGCGAGGGGACTTCAGCATCGTCAATTTATTAAGTTCCTTGAGGAAACGGATGCTGATCACCAGGACTTGCTTTATCACTCTCATGTCCGCTGGTTAAGTTTGGGGAAAGTATGTCGACGAGTGTGGGAGCTCAAAGGGGAGATTAGCTCATTTTTGGAGTTAATCGGGAAAGCTGACGATTTTCCAGAGCTGAGCGACGCAGATTGGCTTTGTGATTTTGCTTTTGCTGTGGACATACTGACACACATGAATGAGCTGAACACGAAGCTACAAGGGAAAGATCAATTTGTGCACGAAATGTACACAAATGTGAGAGCCTTCAAAGCCAAGTTGACTTTATTCTCAAGACAAATGTCAAACAAATCATTCGCATTTCCCCACACTAGCAACACTGAAAGAGGCCCCTCGACGTGTGAAGAAATACAGCAAATCGCTGGACGACCTGCACGGAGAATTCTGCCGTCGCTTTTCTGATTTTGAAAAAATCGAAAAGTCACTTCAGCTGGTGTCATGTCCCCTGTCACAAGACTGTGAAACAGCGCCGCAGGAGTTGCAATTGGAACTGATTGATCTTCAATGTGACTCCGTCTTAAAGGAGAAGTTCAACTCCCTCAAACTGGAGGAGTTTTATGCATCACTAAGCGAAGCCAAGTTTCCAAACATTAGGAGGATGGCACAGAGGATGCTGGTGTTGTTTGGCTCTACCTACGTGTGTGAGCAGACGTTCAGCGTGATGAACATCAACAAATCACGCCACAGATCCCAGTTAACTGATGAACACCTCAGATCTGTCCTGAGAATTGCCACAACCAAACTGACACCAAACTTTGATGCACTGGCAAAAAAGGGTGACCAACAACACTGTTCCCACTGAAATGAAATGTAAGTTTTCTTAACTTTTTCAGGTAATGGCTTTTAGTTGTAATTTGCATTTGTTCACACAAACACTCTCCATCCATCTGCTACTGGCCCGGCCCCCGTCTGTCAAATTTGAAAACTCATAGTGGCCCCGAGCCTAAAAGTTTGCCGACCCCTGATTTAGATGATCCAGAAGAGGATTGGGAGAATGTCATATGGTCAGATGAAACCAAAATAGAACTTTTTGGTAAAAACTCAACTAGACGTGTTTGGAGGAGAGAAGAATGCTGAGTTGCATCCAAAGAACACCATACCTACACAGTAAATTTATCTGAGTAAAATGGACTCAAATTGAAGAAAATGTTACTCTAAAAATATAACATTTGGTCCCAACCTATATAGAGTAAAATGTACTCTTTGTTCAGAGTTGTATTTTAGAGTTCATTTTACTCTATGTGCTTAGATTTTACTCGGCTTAATGGTTATTTACTCTATGTAGTGTATATTAAAAACAACTCTACTACCATTTTACCAAATAGAAGTTAATTTCACTCCAAATAGAAGTTAATTTCACTCCAAATAGAAGTTCATTTCACTCCAAATAGAAGTTCATTTCACTCCAAATAGAAGTTAATTTCACTCCAAATAGAAGTTAATTTCACTCAGAATACAATAAATGAACCATAATGATCTTTACAATAAAAAAGGTCTCAATAAACCAAAGTGCTTTTCAAAGCCCAATTTATTATCATGTGCAAGACATAACCCAATGTAAATCCCTTTATAAATGTACAGATTTAAAGATATAAAAAAAAGAGGGAGGCCTCAGTAAAAATGGAAATTAAAATGTTGGCCCCTGTTCACCTTCAAGACATGTACATGTTTTAAATCACAGCTGACTATTTAAAAAAACAAAATTGCATCATCAGCATACTGTATATCATATTTACCTTCAATAGATGAAAATAAAAACATCAATATTTTTGTGAGTGATGCAGTGATGTATGACCCTGAAGTAAGCTGCAAGGGTTCACTCAACAAAAAATCACTGCACCACTATACATCTGGATTATAAAGGGCTTCCTATGCATCTTTGTTTAATCACAGGAAACAGTATGGGACAATAAACAAACTTGCATCATCACAACTGTATGACATCTGTATATCAAATGCTTTGTAACAGAAAAGTTCTTTGACATCAACCACATGAGGTCCGTCTGTTACACACAACTTTAAATGCATTAAAATGCATCAAGACACATGGTTTGTAGAACAAAAGTAACCAACAATAATCTCTCATCATGTACAATAACATGGTGGATTTTGTGAAAAACTGGCACTTGGATTTTAACACACACAACTAAACTTGATGGATACATATTTCCATGGTGTTTGGCCCATCCAGCATCCAAAGCCTTGGTGTCAATTGGTATCTGAAGAGTCTCAGCTATCTCACAGCCCCATTCTATTACATGTCAAGATAACATTTTACTTGGCCCGAAAATTCCTCTGTTCGGGTCAAATGTCTGCCAACTGTAAGCTATGTGACTTCGGTGTTTCTTGGCCAATGTTTTAGTTATATTTTTGAAGCTTTTTAATAGTTTTTTAAAGAAGTTGTGCTTTGCTTCGTAGCGCATGCACCAGCTATGCAAAATTGGACCAATTGTACGAATACATGCAATGCACCGTAACATGATGCTTTGGTAGCAGCCTCTTGTTTGGAAACACGTGCTTGAACAGTCTGTGATGTTCTGCGATCAAGTTCTTCAGAAAAACAGTCATTCCCTTTGTTAACTTTGGAGAAAATACAATGTTTACTATTTGAAGCAAGAGTAGTAGCAAATACCAGTGTTGATCATTTGGAGAAATGAAGTCTCCAAAGAGAAGCGGTAGATTGCGAAGTAAACACCAGGATTGGATGGCATTTAACCCCAAGTCATTTCAGCCCTCTGTCAACTTTACTGCAGGAGGTTTGTTGTTCTGCTCCATGTAACCATAGTTACAGCTCTTCATTCTTCTCTCAACTCCCTTTGATGTGGTGCCATTGTCTATCAAGTGAAGTATTAGCAGTTTCATTTCATACTGTGCCACGCCCTCCAAGATACCATGCATGATATCGACAGAGAAATGTGTACATATACTGAAGTACTGCAAGGAGTTTAGAGAGCAAGAACGTTTAACACCCGTCACATATGGAAGAGTTGGATTTGTCTCCATTTGTCGGCAATGTTCTTCATGAAGTGTTTCAGTTCGCATAACTATCGTCTGAAAGTCCTCTTTCTCAGCGAGACAAAAGCGCCAACAATATCTGGCACTGAATGATTCAACAAAACCAACCAGTGGAGACCAAGGTTGTCACCTGTTACTTGGACAACAGTTCCATACACTGATCAAACAAGTGAACCATAATTCCATCCCTCTCAAGTATTTGAATATCTTGCACAAGTGGATCAAGGATTTTAGAAAAGCCATACGTTGTTATGTCTTGGGCATGAAACAAAGCGACCAAATGAATATTAAGGAGAATTGAGTTGTATTTTGGAGAAATATTTCGCAGCGTAAAATAGATCGCTCCCAATGTATGTAATGTATTATGTATTCCCCGTTTTGATCCTAGAGGATTTGCAGTTTCCAAATCGTCATAGAAAAGCTGAATCTGAAATGCATGTTTCTGTTTTGAAAAAAGAGCATGACTCTTAAAAAAATCTCCATCACAAAAATCATGAAGGACATCTTCTTTTGAAATGGCTTCAGTCTGCAGCGTCTCCTTTATATCAGGGTGTTTGTAAATGAACTGTCATGTTTTCAAAAGTGGGATGTAAACAAATGTATCAATAACAACAACCTGTTCATAACCTCCAGTAGATTGCGCAGGGTATCAAATCTTGTCCCAAGAACATATTCCACTGGGTCTACCCTTCCCCACTTCTCTGTACAATATTGCCTTCTCTTACTTTCTGAATTTAATACACCAAAAGGATTTTCCATTTTTTCAAAACACTGATCGATTTTACACTCAATGTCACTTTTGTGAGGCTCTTGTAAAGATAGACACTTTTTGACAGACTCTTTTGCTTGATTATGGATATCATAAACAATCTCTTCCATGGAAATGACCAAAGAATGAATGGTGGTTTCACCTACCAGGCATGAAAACAGGTCAGGGGTGAAAAAGGTGAGAAGGATATTATCCCTCTAGGGGGGTCCGGGGGCATGCTCCCCCGGAAGAACATTTTGAATATTCCATATTTTAAAGCATCAATCTGATGCATTTTGAGATGCATTTTTTTGCCAACCTGGGGAGAGCTGGAGAAACTTAACTTCAGCCATGAGTCAAAAATATTATGGCCTCCTTACTAAGTATTATCAGGGATGCAAACTCATCAGGTATGGAAAAGGTGACAAGGACCCGAGCCCCCCGACCCCACGGATTATCGGCTTTAAAATGAGGAATAACAGAGGATTTTAGCAGTCAGAACAACTAAAGCAGCAGGTAATAATAACAGAAACGCTAAAGAGTCACATCTAATAGAAATATATAAAAGCATTTATTTTAATTGTGTAGCAGTCAGTTTATAATTTTGGCAGCACTGTTGAGCATTTTGAAAATCTATTGTCATGCCTCTGTGCAAGGCTTAGTCTTTCTATCTTTATGGCATCTGGTGTAAAGTAACTAAATTCATAAACTCAAGTAGCCTACTATACTTGGGTACAATTTTGAGATACTTGTACTTTATTTAAGTGTTTCAATGTTTTGCTACTTTGTTCTTCTACTCCTCTACAGTTCAGAGGTAAATGGTGTACTTTGACTCCACATGTATTTAATACCTTTAGTTACTTTACAGATGTGGATGAATGATGTGAAATCTAATCAAGTGTTGAATCAGACTTTAGTTCCACCTGGAGTAAATCCACCAGCTACCCTGCAGTATACAAAGTCATTCAAACTAGCTGCTCCTTTACCAGCTTTGAGAACACTTTCATGATCAATCATTATAAAACATATCATATATAGTATTCTGAAATGGACCAATCTGCACAATGACTACTTTTACTGTCGCTACTTTCACTATATTTTGATGACAATACTTTTCTACTTTTACTTGAGGAACATTTTGAATGCAGTACTTTTACCAACAGAGTATTCCTACACTCTGGTACTTCTACTTTTACTCAAGTACAAGACCTGAGTACTTCTACTTTACTCAAGTACAATATCTGAGTATTTCTACTTTTACTCTAGTACAAGATCTGAGTGCTTCTACTTGTACTCAAGTACAAGATCTATACTTATACCACCTCCGTTTATAGCCTATGAAAAAAAAACTATTGGAAAACGAAGGCTAAAGCTAACGTTAGCAGATAGTGACAATGTATGCTAGCTAGCTAGCTCAACGATAATAATGCGACAGAAAAACTTTTCAGTGCACATCACGCTCTGCGCTCCGACAGGGAGCTCTGCTCTGAACACCTGAACGGCCCGTTCTAACAGCTGTTCACCAGCGGTCCAGTCTGTACCACAGTGACTCCGGACCGCACAGTTAATATTAACGAACGCACCCGTAGGTAATGTGGCTACTGAAGCTAGACCATCATCGCGGAGCAGCAGAGCCGACAGGCAGGAAGACTCGAGCACACAGCTCGCGCTGCATTATAATATATAAAAAAAGAACATCATGCGTGTCATGATGGCACATAACAGCTCGCGGCCGCAGATTATTCCGGGTCCCAGACCCCCCCATACCCAACAAATATTTTTATTGCAGATCTACATGAATCACACAAACGACCTATTTTGGATTCAAAACGGCGAATTTCCCCGAAAGGTGAGTGATTTTCATGCCTGACCTACACCTGCCACTTTAAGTTCAGCTACTGTTGCTGCGCAGCTGTCTACGAGACTCTTATCAAGAAGGACTGAGTCAGAAGGGGTAGTTATTGATGGCAAATCATCAAAATGACTTGATGCCAAATCTTCAGCTGTAGAGGGGCCTTCACCAGGATCAGAACAAGCAAGGTGTGTGTGTTTTATTGAGATGCTTTCTAAACCCGGAAAAAGTGCCATAAATTTGAGAACAACCAGCCTGACCGCATTTAAGGCGAAGTGTTTTACCTGAACAATGTCCGTGGATTAGCTTCAAGTGTTTTATCAGGGAATTAGAATTTGCCTGGGAGCTTTTGCAAATAAAACACAACATTTCAGTGTAGCTCAATACAATATTAGAGCCCTCAAAACAATCTCAGTATCAACTCAATTCAGCATCCGAGCCCTGAACTCTGCAACCCTAGGATTCACCTTAGTGTTTTCCACATCGATTTCATAAATCGTGGTTTGCAAGAAGTTGTACACATTCACCAGATCCTGGTTGTAGGAGGTACCAAAGATGAAATGAGCTTTGAAAAGCTCATCAATACAGGCAAGACAGTCTGGTGACTTACATGGTATTGCGTGTTTGTCAATCACAATGAAGTACTTGTGAATCACACTCCTCTGGGTCCCCACAGCAAGCAGATAGGGTTGACGGCTCTCCATGATGCGGTCCAGATGCCCCTGAATGCTGGTCCCAGTCTGTGACAGAAGAACTTAGTTAGCCTTATTAAAATAATAAACGATTCACAAACTTTGAAGAAATGCATTTAAAATTACACAAATACCTTATGTTACCTTGATTTATGAACTTTAAAAAAATGAATGTGGACTAAACAGTAAACTGTTACCTCACCTTGAGAAACTTCACAAGATGCTCACTGGCTTGTCTGGCTGAGAGCTTTCCTGGTCTCTAGCGGCCCTGAGTTGACGGTGGCAGAAGGTGCACAAGGACCATAAGGGATGACATATCGCTGTCCCATCCTGAAAAAAAAGTACAAATGTGTAAACAGTCATTCCATTTGGCCTTAAAACTAATTATCCGTTCAATGAGAACAAATTTTTATTCCATTGTACCATTTTCCACTTCTGTTGTGGATCCAGCATTTTGAACCAGGTCTTGAAGGTCGCCTGTTGTGTGAGGCCACGGCTTTGGTCAAGGACTTTCTTCTTGTATACAGTTGGCCACTTTTCCAGGAACTTTGCAGAGGTGACATCACCAAACAGAAGATTAAAGTCCTGTTCAATCTGCAGACAAGATGGAATAAGACAGAAACGTAGACATAAGGGTCATGAAAGATTTCACATCCCTAACCAGGCTTTTGTAGAACAGTAATAAAGCAGTCAAGATCCACATACCATTCCTGGTATGTCTAGGAATCTTGGAAACGCAGTGAATATTTCAGAAGACTTGACTGGGTCATGAAGCATCTTTTGGCGATATGTGAAGGTCTGCTTCATCTTCTCCTTAACAATTGCTTCATCAGCTGAGTGCTTCATCAGCTGAGTGCTTCATCAGTGCGATAGCCTCGCAACACAGGCTTTCAGTGGTTAGACAGTTTGCCTCTGTGAAAGGGCCTCTATCCGCTTTTGGACCACCTGTAACAGAGGTGGAATGTTTACTGAATACTGTGTTTGACTGCTCTTTACATACATATGACATTTTGTTTTAAGTTATGTCATCAGATGAAAGTAGATTCATTTGATACAGAATAAATACAAACTACAAAAGAGTACAATATTTAGAAAAACAAGAGTATACATTAAATTATTCTCCAATCATGTGTTAAAATTAGATTACTATCCACCTACAATACCAATCACATACCTGTTAGTGACTGACGCAGGGTCTTCTTTTGTCCCTCTGATGCTCCCTTTTGAACACATTTCAGTCTCCATGCCAGGTACCCACTATCATCTTCGCATTGTAATAATGCTCCTAAAGTAAAAGGGTGTAATTCAGTTTGATGAGCAGGTTAAATATAGTTGTTATCTCCTTAAAACTACACACTGAACTGGGCGTTAATACCATTTAAGGAAAGCTTTAGGAGAGATGACAGATATGGTGGGCATACAGAAATGTTAATAGCTCTTTTATGGAGGTTATTCCCTATCTTTATTCAAGAGTGTGGTCTTTCAATTTGAGAGTATAATTTATTGATTTCAGTGCAAGTGTTTGAGCAGGAGCAGAGCAAATCTAAGTGCAAGCAGGCGCTTTTGAGTGCGGAGGACAGGGTTTGAGGGAAAGAAATACAAAATCTGAACATGAAATCAAGAAATGATGCTCTCCAATTGAAAGAGCACGCTCTTGAATAAAGATAGGGCATAACCTCCATACTCTTTAGCTGAACTGGAAACATCACCCAACAGTGTAATAATTTCCACATTTACATTTTGAGGACGGAAAGCAAAAGTCCCAGAGAATTGTGTGACACCTAGTTTCGAATGTACTTACAAAGCCAAACTTGCTCCTAGGATCGGCCAGGTTTGGGAACAAGGAAGTGATGCCCTTTGCGTATTCCTCTTTAACACGCCTTGAAGGACTTATCTTGTCTTGAGGAATGTTCTGATTATGGGAGACATATGAGACACATGGAGGAGTCTCCACCGCCCGTCACCCCCCCCTGTCAACGCCTTTGAGGATACTCCATTCACCCTTTCACCCTCGCCCACCCTCCTGGAGATCGCTGAACACACAAAGAAGATACAGAGGGTTGGCACCGATTCCTTCCTGGAGTTCAAAGACCAAACTAAGGCGATACGCAGGGCTGGCACCATGTCCTTTACCCCCGCTCCTCAACGACGCCCACCAAAATCACTGCAGAGACGCGCACCACCTCCCCCGTCCTCATAAACCGCGCCTACGTCAAACCTCCCCCCCCTGGCAGCATGTCCTCCACCCCCGCACCATCTCCCCCGTCTCCATCACCGTGCCTACGTCAACCACCTCCCCTCCCTTCAAGAAAGCATCTGCAGTCTCCGAAGCCTGATAAGAATGTGCGTGTAAAAACACAAAAACTCTTACTGATATGTGCTGGGTCCAGGCTCAAGGGCGTATGGCACTCTCAACTCTTTCCAGGACATGCCGGGGCCCTGCCTGCCTATACTTTGCAGATATCTGTGTTGATAGGTAATAGATTAAGAGCGGTGAATCATCTTAGATACAGGAAGCGCTCAAACGTTTGTGTGAGTTTATCTAATTTAGCAGTGATTCCATGTCAGCCACAGCTTGTTACGAAAAACATGACTGATAGTGTGTTTAACAAACTTAAACTAGCTTTATTAAATGTCAGGTCTTTGGCAGGAAAACATTTTTAATCAATGATTTTATCACTGAGCACAATCTCGATGTTATGTTTTTAACAGAAACTTGGATTGAACAAAATAACAGTGCAGCTGTTCTTATCGAATCAACCCCTCCCAACTTTAGTTTTATGAGTCAGGAAAGAATGCATAAGAAAGGAGGTGGAGTTGCTATTCTGTTCAATGATTCCCTTCAATGCAGGAAGACATCGTATGGAAACTTTGATTCTTTTGAATATGTGGCCCTTCAGCTGAAATGCTCCTCTCGAGCTCTGTTCCTAAATATCTATAGACCACCCAAATACTGTGCAAGCTTTTTTGATGACTTTACTGAACTGTCTATAGTAGGGCTGTAGCGATACACTAATCTCACGATACGATACGATACACGATATTCAGCTCACAATACGATATATATCATGATATTCAGCCAACGATACGATTCGATATAATTCGATACACATATATCATTTTCTGAAAGATTTTAAAGGGACAGTGTGATTTTGGTGACATCTTGTGAGTGTTCCATTGACTTGGATTGAATTAATTCAACTGAAAACTGAAAGCATCAATTATACAATATGGCTCTGACAGAGAGTCTACAGCTTGCAAATGCTGGACAAATGAATCAAAACATGTGGTGAGAAAATGAAAATGTGTTTCATTTATTGAAACATGCAAACTGTAGCTTACAAGCCTTTGAAACGTAAGTACATAAAGTGCAGTATGACAATGGAGAATTAAAAGGTGCAGCAGGTGGCGGAACACGGGGGATTTGAATGGAACTTGTTAGAAATTAAAATCAATGTTTTGATGGTACCTTAAACATACCGTCAGTTTAAATGCTGTTTTATACTGAAAAACTAGTTGTTAAGCTTTTATTCTGAAAATCCTTCATCTCCGGTTAGTTAGCATGTGGCTAATATACCATTTCCTATAGAGGTGAATTTAGTAGCGATATGACACGGAGTGTTGCACACCGAAACCTACTGATTTCAACACTACAACTATAGACGTCGAGATATTATTATTGCTGAATATTAAATGAAGGTACAGTTTATTTGAATACGTTGTTTACAGATGTGGGTAGCATGAGACAACATCCGGAACTACCGGAAATGATACCAGCCGTGAGGTATCTTTGGAGTATTGATTACAGCATTTAAAATGTATTAAATGAAAAGTCATGAAAGAGATAAGGAGAGAGAAAAGGCGTGTTTAGTTATATATTTAATGTACAATGTCTGCTTTCCAAAAGCACGAGCAGTGAACTCCAGGGCCCA